>NC_070645.1:17205079-17371323 GCF_947347685.1 Pleuronectes platessa
TGTTGAACAGCAGTCGTCACAAAAAACCCTCTTGTTCTCTTTTATAAGAGAAAATTCCAAAGCCGATACCAGTTTCTGAAATACCAAATATATATATATATTTTTAAAGTCCGACAAGCAAAGTAGTGTGCACTGCAAAGTGTGTTGAAAGCATTTTCACACAGATACGGGTAACACCAGTAATGTTTTTTACTTTGTGAAGCATAAGTGACAGAAATAGAGATTGATAATATCGTGATACATATCGATAGCGACTGATATGAAAATATAATCGATCTGGAATAATTTACTTGTGTGTTTTTCTTTTAGTTATTTCTGTTAAATTAGATAATAACAAAGTTTGGTGGCGTTCTGTATTTGTAGTTTTGTCAACAATGACATCAATCATCACACACAGGTTTAGTAGAATACAGATGTTAAAATACCATTATACAAGTTGCAATTTATTTAGATATTGGATCGATATATCGGTCGATACACAAAATCTATGTATCAGAATCTGAGTCACGAATAAGTGGAAAATGATATCAGGAATCGAGTGAGAGAAACTGCAGCTCATTGGTTCTTTCTAATTAATGTTTCCTCGTTAGATTTGAATGAGAACAGCAGCAAGCAAATGAGCTTTCAGTTAAAATTCCCCTGGACCTCCTCCACGCCAAAACCTCTGGATAATTTAAAATAAAAGAGAAAGAAAAAATGAAGAGCGAGAATCAATATTTTCCCACGTGGCAAATTAGTGGAAGTAATCAGGACGCCTGCTCGTTAGGAAACAGAGTCGGAGCTGCTCAGCTCGACGCCTCTGGCTACTGCCGAGGAATCAAGCCCCTGACAGGAAGAACACCGGAAAGCACTATCCTCTGTAATCTCCCAGCTCATTGTGATTTAAATAGAAACACTGACCACCAAAGCTGCTCTTTCAGAGACGTGAGCCCACACACACACACACACACACACACACACACACACACAGGACCATCCGTTTCATCCCTGTTTCCCCAGCTCTGTGTTGTAGAAGGAAGCTGAACCCCAGACGGAGATATCAGTGCCGTGATGGGTGGGGAAGAGGAGGAGGAGGAGGAGAAGGAGGAAGAGGAGGAGGAGGAGGAGAGCTGAATCCATATTCTGCCAGCTCTTCTCATCCCACCGTCAGCACAGGTGTTTGCCTCCAGTTTTTTGGCTCCCCCACCTCCATCTGCGGCTCCACTGAAGTGCGGCAGTCTGCGGCGTTTTCCAAACAGGTTAATGGACTTCTAACCCCTCATCATTGATTAGCATGATTAATCAGACAGGAGTCCTCCATGACTCCCCTCCTCTCGCCCCCCCCCCCCCTCTCGCTCACCGGCTCTCTGCCGCTGCCATATGGTATCAATGCAAAGCTGAGAGCAGGGGAGAATCAAAGCTCGGCTTCAGAGGCTGGAAAAGCAAGAAGGCACAGCAGTTATCTCCTGCTGTTTGGATGACACGTTTACAGGCTGCATGCGCTCTATGGAGATGAACCTCGGGAGAGAGTGAAGATGAGAAAAACACTCCCCCCCCCCCCCCCCCCCCCCCCACCCACAAGAACTTCTCCTGCCGCACTGCTGATGCATTGAAATGAACCCTCAGAATTCACCTGGATATCTTCACCTCATGTAACTCTGAG
This sequence comes from Pleuronectes platessa, assembly GCF_947347685.1. Taxonomy (NCBI): domain Eukaryota; kingdom Metazoa; phylum Chordata; class Actinopteri; order Pleuronectiformes; family Pleuronectidae; genus Pleuronectes; species Pleuronectes platessa. The sequence continues at coordinate 17,206,722 of NC_070645.1, forward strand.
TTGTGTTATCTCACAAATCAGCACATGACAAGAAATGCAGATTTTAACGGTTTACAAATTTGAAATAGACCTAAAATAATAACCCTCAAAGTCAACGTTTAACATCTTAGAGAATTAAGCAAATGTGCCTTTTTAACCGTATTTTTCAAAACATGAGCCTATTATGGTAAAGTGGAGTAAACTGGAGCTAGCAGCTAGCTTAGCTTAGCATTAAGTCTAGAAACAAACTCTGCATTTACGGCTGTAGAGCAGACGTCTCTATCTGGATCTGTTCATAGCAAATTATTTATAATCCATCCAGTTCAATGTGAAAACTGACAAACATGCTATAGATATTATCGCATTATACTTTTTTTTTATTTAACACTTGTTGACGTCACACAGACAATAATGCATCTAATATTAGAATATATAATGTATAACCTTAGTCATACATGATGGCTGGGACCTTTGAATATTAATTGACTTTCTCTGTTGTAGAGGAAACAGACTTCCACCAATGAGACACATATACAGCTGTAAGTTAAAGTTCTATCATTCATGAATGTGTGAAAAATAATAATATTAATGATAGAATTCAATACGAACAAAGACAAACTACTCTTGCAAATGTTAACACCTCAAAATTAGGTTTCCAACAGTGAAAATCTTAATGAGAGGAGATCCTGACTCCTTTGACATCAATCCTGAGCTGGTGCGAGCAATTACATCCAAGAATCTGTTATTAGTTCCATCAAAAAAGAAAAGAAAAAGAAAGATGGCAGATACGTGTAAAGAGCAGTGAAAGATCCACGGTCCTCAGTTAGAGTCATTAGCTGGAAATGTCAAGATGTGCTCTGAACCTGAGGGACGACAATCACAGGTCTGGACTCGTCCTCTGGAGGGATCTGCTGTCCCCTCATCCTCTTCCATTCCAGTTACAGTAATGATGTGTGATAGAGGCTGCGGATTCAACTGTTCAATATGTGTGTGTGGTGGGGGGGCATTTGGACCTCATGCTGATATATTCTTCCACAGTAACACACTGACTCAAGTCTTAAACGTATAATTCCATCCGCCGTCCAATTCTCTAGATTCTCATTGTCGGCGCACAGAACTCGGGGAAACGGAGGAAATGAGTTTCAGCTGCAGCTCGTTCAGACCTCCGCCAGCGTCCCGTGGGGATTCCAGTTTAAAATTCAAAGACAAAATAATTAGAGGGTGTTTTGTTGAGGGTAGCCTTCATTTAAATCAGATCAAAGTACCGAGCGGGGACCAACTAGTTTGCCGGGACGCCGAATGCATGAATTTTCGTGCAGCGTTTTGTAAAGATTATTTAGATTTTTACAAGTTCTACATTCCACACAGAGATGTTGTTCGGGAACCCGCACACTGCTACTTTGACCACAGAGTCATTTACTCAATGTTCTTTTAAAGCCTGCTTCTACAACTTTAAACACAACTCTCACAAGAGGTGGTGGATGTTGGATAGAACGTGTGATATTTAGGCTACATATATAATTTTTGATTTGAGGCATGTTCAAAAGATCCTTTTAAATCTGTGTCACATTTCAAAGATGCTTCCTTGATGTTCACATCTGTCGCTGGTAGATTATCGGTATTTTTCATCCCTGGAACAATGTGGCTCCTCCCCTTTGACACACTGGTGATACCGACCTATAATCTTATTTGCCATGTAGGTATTAACTTCCGTATCCAGGGGATTACACTGAAACTGCATTTGCTGATCTGGTTAAGTCCTGTAGACCAGTGGCTCTTAAGGTTTTTTTTCTTTATCAAACACCATCACAGCCAAAGATCAAATACACTTCAGTGGCATTCATTTTCAAAATATACGTTCTTATGAATGGATTAAAAACTGGGTGTGTTTTAGCACATTTACTTAATTTGAAGTGGATTTTGTTCAAATCATTTATTTATTTTAGTAAAATCTCTTTCAACCATTTATCAATCTGATAGTTGTTTATTTATTACATAGCTAGCTACATCATACCACTATTCATTCACTACATATAGCTAACTGTTTTAAGATGATTATTTTCTGCAGTCACTCTTACAGTTTTTCTCAGTTGTTAACACACAAAAAGCGAAAATTCGGCACAATTTGCACAACCTTCACTTCATGTACCAATCGCTCGACCCAATTTGGCACTATGAGTGTCATCACAACAAGATGGAGATAAAAAGTTAGTAAAAGATCGATTTTTCGTCACACGGTGTGACCGTGGCGTGGCGTCAACATTTGATTGACTACATTTACTTTGATCTTTGACATCGAACTCTAGTTGTTGTTTGCACCCCGTTATTTTGGGCCTGTCTACTACATTTACTTTGATCTTTGACATTGAAGTCTAGTTGTTGTTTGCACCCCTTTATTTGGGCCTGTCTACTACATTTACTTTGATCTTTGACATTGAAGTCAAAAAAGACATGGCTACATTCTAATGAATGCTTAGATACAAAGATATTTCTGTTATATTATAAAGTTATTGTACCTTTGACCTTAGTTCCATTGAACTGCCTTTGTCTGCCTTTGTTCAAAGGGAGTTCTGCCTTTTGTCCGGTGGTTTAATCTTAGATCAAATGAAATTGAGGTGTAGTGTCCAGTGCAACCACTCATTAAGCATCCCATACCAAAAGTAAAAAAAATGATCCCAGAGTCCAGTGATAAAACGGAAGGGTCAGAGTTAGATTGCGTGCTGGCCAGGTCTCAGGAAGAGCGGGACGCAGAGTGGAGCCTGAGTTATCAGGAAAAATTGGAGCTCGAAGAGTCCCTCAGGGCCGCCACACAGGCTGTGGACGAAAAGAATGAGGAGATCGCCAAAATGAGATCGGCACTGGCCCAGGCTGAAAAAGACTCAGAACACTCACAAAGACAGTGGGAGCGTGACAGGCTCCGACTGCTGGAAGAACACCGGCAGGAGACCTCCAGACTCATAGCAGCACTGATCAGGTCACAGGAACAACTGGAGATAGAGAGGGGCCTGTGGAATAGGTGGGTGAGTCAGTGGGAGATTGACGAGTCCCGACTTCACGAAGTACATCTGCAGGTGACCTCCAGCCTCACAGAACGACTAGCCAGGTCCGAGGAACAGCTGGAGGCAGAGAGGAGCCTGTGGAATCAGGAAAAGGTTGAGCTCCAAGAGTCCCTCACGGCCGCCACACAGGCTGTGGACGAGGAGAAAAAGAAGATCTCCAAAGACAGATCTGCACTGGCCCAGACTGTAAAAAACGCAGAAAACTCACAAAGACAGTGGGAGTGTGAAAGGTCCCGACTGCTAGAAGAACACCTGCAGGTGACCTCCAGCCTCACAGCACGACTGACCAGTTACCAGGAGGGGCTGGAGGCAGAGAGGAGACTGTGTTATCAGGAAAAGCTCGATGTCCAAGAGTCCATCAGGGCCGTCATACAGGCTGCGGACGAAGAGGAAGAAGAGAACTCAAAAGTCAGATCTGCACTAGCCCGACTGCAAGTAGAACACCTGCAGGTGACCTCCAGCCTCACAGCAGCACTGACCAGCTCCCAGGAAGAGCTGGAGGCAGAGAGGAGCCTGTGGAATCAGGAGAAGCTCAATATCCAAGAGTCCCTCAGGGCCGCCATACAGGCTGCGTACGAAGAGGAAGAGGAGACCTCCAAAGTCACATCTTCACTAGCCCGACTCCAAGAAGAACACCTGCAGGTGACCTCCAGCCTCACAGCAGCACTGACCAGCTCCCAGGAAGAGCTGGAGGCAGAGAGGAGCCTGTGGAAACAGGAGAAGCTCAATATCCAAGAGTCCCTCAGGGCCGCCATACAGGCTGCGGACGAAGAGGAAGAGGAGACCTCCAAAGTCAGATCTTCACTAGCCCAACTCCAAGAAGAACACCTGCAGGTGACCTCCAGCCTCATAGCAGCACTGACAAGGTTCCAGCAGGAGCTGGAAGCAGAGAGGAGCCTGTGGAATCAGGAGAAGCTCAAGCTCGAAGAGTACCTCAGGGCAGCCTGGGCTGTGGATGAAGAGGCCGGATACAAACCGAAGAAGAAATCTTTCTTTAAAAGATTCCGCAAGTTCCTGTGCTGCTCTGGAGAGATCTAACCAGCTTATCTCTGTGAGGCTGCATGTTCTTCCGGTGCTCTCATGGTGTCATCAAAAACCAAAGTATTTATTTTTTAACCTGAATATGGTCTTAATTATATCTTAAGGCAAAGCGTGCCTTAAATTTTGTACTTTTATAAATTTTAATACTCAGTGTTAGTATTCGTGCACCAGTGTATTTGCATGGTTAAAAGTAGAAAAGAGATGTTTCAGTGATTTCACATTGATGTTGAGATGTTGTCAATATGTGTCCCTGTTTGCTTGTAATTGTATTAAATAGAGCTGGAACTAAGCATTTGACTAATGAGACATGCTTACAGTCTTCCTGATTGGACTTACGCTAAACTCCATAAGCATCCAGCATACGTCACAAACGGTAGCATGCTCATCTTAAAAGCTAGTCTTCCTCTTCTGGATGTTTTTCCTAACAACCATGTCATATGAAGTATGCATTGACAGTAACATCTTAAGAAAAAGATGTATTTCATTTCGTATTTAAAGGCAGAGTAAATGTCACTTCGACACACCAGTTCGCCTAAAAGCATTTAATCTTTTATCTTTTTGGAATAATACTGTTTGAAGATATCAACAATAGTCTAATTTGTCTTTAAAGTATGTAAGCTGTGTTTTCCAGCCGGGTTGTGTCAGGATAAAATATCAGCTTTATCATATTTGATACCAGTGTAGGACTGAATAGCTCCACGCTGTAATAAACTTTGTTCACAGCAGATATTTTACTTTTACTACAAGAGAAACAGATTTGTTAACGATGGCTGAGTTCCATCAAGTGTCTCAGTGTCCCATGGAGCCAGCACAATAACTAGGACTCAGTTACTCTTTTTAATGTTATCAATCACATCTGTACTTTGGCACAGCACAGTGTCTGCCGTGGGAAACGACCAGAGAAGGAACAGTGCTTCAATAATCGGCAAGTAGGGGAAGCTTATCATACAGCTATCCAGTCGATAAACAAGTCCCTTTCTAGTGATAAAAATAAGCCAGGTTGAAACATCTAAAAGTTAGCTAGCGATCAATCCTCGTCTTCCTGGATGGCCTGCATGACCTGCCGGTACCACCTGGCCAGATAGATGACCCACAGCGGATCGATCACGTCATCTGGGACAATGTGAGCTTCCAGGACCACCCACATTTTTCCGTTCTATACCTTCCACCTTATTCTCCTTTCCTGAATCCTATTGAGGAATTATTTTCAGCTTGGAGGTGGAAGGTATACGAAGGGAACCCACAGGACCGGGTCCCACTGCTCCAGGTCATGGAGGAGGCTTGTTGCGACGTGAGTGTCGAGGCCTTTCAGCATTTTGTGTGTGAGGTTTTTAGTTGTCTGTGTGCAGTTTTGAGAAAGCCGTTATTGTTTTGAAAATCGTGTGTGCTAACAATTGTGAAAAACTGTAATTTTTGTGAAGGGGGGGGGGGGGGGGGGGGGGGAGCAGGCCGGTGTACAGTACTGTACTGTTCTCTGTGTGTACCGAAATAAACTTTTTTATGCTGCATATGTGTGCTGTTTTATGTTTGACTATGAAAAAAGTAGGCCTACATTGAGAGAGTAATGGCTCATTCTCCAGAGTCACTGTCATTCATATGGTGTGTTCCATTTTGATGATTGTGTTTTCAGTTTTGCACTTCAGTGTGCTGTAAATGCTTGGTAGTGTGCAAGCAAATGCTTAGTTGTGTGTTCTCAATGAATGGTATGTGTGTGTCATTTGAAAATATGGCTGTGTGTACCAAATGAAAACACGAGTTCCATTTTGTGAACAGGTAAGAGATTTGATATCAAAGAGTCATCTTGCAAAGGGAGTGTCAGGTTTAGCATTTTGTGTGTGAGGTTTTCAGTTGTCTGTGTGCAGTTTTGAGAAAGCCGTTATTGTTTTGAAAAAACGTGTGTTAACAACTGTGAAAAACTGTAAAAATATTAATATATTTGAAACAAAATCAGTCTTTTAAATAACTTTGCAGTTTTTATATTAAGTTATGCCTACCTGTTAATTGTGTTGTCTAGTTTTGAATGCATGAGGCGAATCTCAAAACTCAATTATATTAAACCCTCCTGAGGTCTGTGACGTGATGTGTGGGTCTTCATCTGCAGCATTGAGCCATCAGCCACTTCCATAACTTCCTACATACATTCAAAAAACATCCATAATTGATGATTCACTCGCGACGTCTTCCGCATCCGCCTTCCTCACGCTCCATTAAACACTGTGTTACCTAAGACACGCGCTCTGCTATGGAGTGTGTGTACATTTGTTTAAACACTATAATTGCCTGTCAGCAGATTCCGAAGCTGAGGAGTTAATTACCTTCTGTTTGTGTGCGTGTGTGTGTGTGTGTGTGTGTGTGTGTGTGTAAGAGGTGCATGTTGACATTGTCGACAGGTGAGTGACAGGTGGGGATTCGCTGCAGATGGTGCATGGAGGCATTGTGTATCACGACTGGGGACATTCAATACAAGTGAGAGCTATTTGTGTTCCACGTGGGAGTTTGTTCTCAGAAAGTCAAATTACCTCCTGACGTCTGGGTAACAAGCATCCGGAGCACAGATTGGTTTATAGACAACTGAACCTCTAAAGCTCAGAAAACCATCGATAATATTTATTGTACACGTCCATCACAACAATCAGGCCGATAACCCACATTTATGAAACGCTGTGTGAAACTCTTGCGTAGCTAAATGAGATGTGTCGTCCGAGTATCTGTGCGCCTGCCGTCTTTGATGTAGCTTTTCAAACAGACTTCAAAGCTCGTGGACCGGCTCTGGTTTGTTCTGATGTCTCACAGAGGGCGCGAGGGGTGAGCCCGTGAATAGCACCAGATATGAAGCCTTTCACTGTGGGGCTGGAGAAGCCACCGCGGGGCAGCCTCGGTCACGCGGTTAAAAGGAGGGTGTTCTTTCAACAAATGACCCGTGTGCTACAATGAGTGAAAAATAACTCAGGCTGGGTTTGGCCTTATTTGTGTTCAAGGTCGGAGGAGGATGGAGTCTATCTATCCCACTAAACACAGGGAGGGAGCCACAGCAATATTAATGCACTCGCTCAGCGGAGGCGAGCAGGGCTCAGGAAAAATGAACGTTTCCAATTCATGTGAGAGTGGCTCGTGTATTTAAGGCAACTGACCAGAAGCCATTTTCAGATAGAGTTCAATAACGCAGGTATCTAACTCAGATGTGGTTTGTGAAACTGGTCTATAGTCCTTGTCCATACAGCCATCCAGTAGTAACTGGTTTTCATGGATTTACATGGTATTGGGAGGGTGCTGGACACTGTGTTTGCCGTGTCCTTAGGCAAGAACCTGCATGTGTAAAATAAATTATTTGCATTATTCGTATACAACCACCTACCTGAACCTCTTCCCTAAATGCTTCTGCAACAATATAAACTGGAAAGAGAAGTTTTTCAATGTAAAAAACTAAAAATACAATTGTTATAGTACACAATAATTTTCTTATATAACTTGTAAACTTTAAGTTGAACAAACTTAGTTTAATTTGTGTGTAACCTATTGAATTGATAAGGTTTTTTACTTTGTAAACTGTTTTCTTCTTTCCAGTCTAACTTCAGGCCGATTGCGGAGCCCACACTCGTACGCAGCCTGTGGCCTTTTGTTCTGTTTCAACACAAAGTTTTACATCTTTTAGAAAAACCCACAGAGGATTCAAATCAAATCCCATCTAGTTATAGAAGCGTTTTAAGGCTGTGAGAGGCAGAGCTTTTATTTTTGGTATGCATGCAGCGCCACAGTTCTTTTTCTTGTGTAGAGCATCACTTCAGGGGCTTTATGCCTGAAAATACTGTATGCTGTACATTGACTTTATAAAATTACACGAGGGATCAAGCAGCAAGTGCAACAACCCAGAGAGCCTTTGAATGGAACCAGCCATCTACAAGGCCGGCAGTAACCACCACGATCCCTCGCCGATAGAAAGTAAACAGAGACATGTGTGAGCGAAGATAAAAGAGAAAGCAAATGACGATTCCAGCTGCAACACTGCAGCGTGGGGGGGGGGGGTGGATGTGGGCGGCTCAAAGCGTCTCGCTGAAATAAGTGACACGGTGTTCAACACAGTCTTGGAAATGACAAGTGCAAAGAAGTGGGAAATAATAGTGTCCTGAGATTTTTTGTGTTTCAATTTTTTATATAGTTTTCAGTCTATTGGCAGAGTGTAAATACAGGAACCAGAGAATGTGTTTAAACACAAAGACAAAAGTTTTGCAGGTGTTTTCTCAATAGTAGCATAACTGCACAAATATAACTTCAACCTGATGATGGCGCTAGATGAAAAGTTAAGAGAAACATCAAAGTTATTAGAATTTATCATGAAGGGAACATCAATATCTCTCCAAATTACCTGGACATAAAACACGTCCTGTAGAGACCTTCAGGTGAAGCAGAATCATCTTGACTGCCCCCTGGTGGCTCGCTGCAGTACATGTCATAAACCCTGCCTCCTCCATGTGAGTGGATGGGACATTGATCCAACTATAAAGTCCAGTTACACGTCTGATAAATGTTTCTGTTATTTTAGTAAGTTTTTATCACTATTGGGTTCATTCAACTGTTCATGTTTCAGGTTATTTGGGTTTTTGAAAGATTTTGAAATGATATTCAGGTTTTTGTCGAGTGTCCCCCGCCTACTTGATTTTTCACAATTCACATTTGTGTAATCAGGGTGAAGGAGCGTTCACCATGTGTGTCAGGGACAGTGTGACACAAACTCATTACAGCTCGTGTCACCTGCATCGAGCTCGGTCGGGTTCGGACGGGAACGCCTGGGCCGTGCTGCACTCTAGTAAAAAAAAAACAAAAGTGATTAGAGACGATTTTCCTGGAATCCACTTTGTTCTGAGCAGAGCCACGGCTGGCAGCTGTCTGAGGTGATGCAACCGAGCCCCTGGTGAGAGAGACCACGCTTTATTTATAAAAGCCAAAAAGGGAAGATGAAACGACACAAGGCGAGCTGGAGTGACCTGTTTGGAGAGTGGGGGGGGGGGTGGGGGGGGGGGGGGGGGGGTTCAAAGTCAAAGCCAAACTCATCTCGCTCTTTACGGGGACAAGGGTAAGATAATGAGCGCCGAGAACAGCCCTTGAGAGGGAATCACAGAGAGTTCAATTAGCCTCTCGTGCTGTTGCTTCTGGCTGCGTGTGACTGCTCCGTGTGCCAGGATGAAATGTCTCGAGCCGTTCTAATGACAGGAGCCCACTCGGAGGCTCCCGCTGCAAACCACATCTCAGAAGAGATCCCCTCATCGCTTTGTAAGCAATAAGAGGAGCCCGCTGCTTAACTGCTGGTATTAGAGCCCACTGAGGAATACCAAGCTAATTGTTTTCACCGTGTTTCACTGATTTGGAACTTCCCTAATGAGAGTTTATTTTCTTGTTCTCAGTGAGGGTTGAAGGCTGGGGTGGCAGGGGGGACGGGGGGGGGGGGGGGGAATGCGGTTTGTCAATTTCGCTTATTGTTTTTTATTTCTTGGTTTTAATGCATCAAAGTCCTCTGAGGCTATAACTGTGATTAAGGGTTCTATAAACAAACAACTGGAAAGTGTAGAAATCAAAGTGGGTTTAGCCCCGAGATATTCCACAGCTCATATACTCGCCTCTGTTCTCTGGTCAGTTGAAAACGTCGTTCACTGTTAGAACCCCCCGGGGAGAACTCACATCAAACAAATGCATATACATCTCACTGTGCAAGTATATCTCATTTAATTTTCCCCACGTTCCTCGACTCTTCATATAGATCCTGAGATAAATTAAATTCAAAAATCAATCTGCTTTTTTACCATTTAAACTCCATCATCTCCGTCAGAGACGTCTCCGATAAACATCAGTTCCCTGCTCCACTGAACTCGGTGAAGGAAGGAAAGAGGCGTTCAATTTGTGTAGGACAATCTTTATTGACCCGCGCAGCCGTCCAGGACCGGGCGGTGGTCAGGTGGCGTGAAATCGGCGATGCTAACACCAGATAACGGCTCTTTTCTCTTTTAACTCTCCTGGACCGACTTCACCCTTTAAACATCGAGAAATAAAGATGCATTTTTATCTCATCCTACAAGAACTTAAATGTCATTGAATTTCCATGAAGGCAGCATTTAAATCAATAAGCACACAAATATTCAGTTATTTCCTCTGGTCGCTGCACTTCTTGATTTACAAGCTGCAGCGAGTGCTGTTTAAAAGTTCACAAATGAAAGCAGAATCAATAGGGCCACGGCATCAGACCTCACGTGTTTCTGAAAAACTGTTTTTTAATGTTTTTCCTGAATGTTCTTCACGAGGGAAAATGTCAGCCGCCAGCAGAAGGTTTTAATTTACATGATTTATCCTCCACCTCACATGTGAGCAACCTGTGAACCTGAGTCTTTTAACAATTTCCTACAAGCGAGCCATGGTTTTAAATGTGAGATGATTTACTTTGGCTCCTGTGGGGGTGTTTGAATTTTTTCCTTTTCTTTTCCATACCTTAGTTTACTTTACTTTGCCTTTCCATTCCTTTCTATTCCTTTCCTTTCCTCTACTATCCTTACATAACCTTCCTCTTCAGAACCATACTTTCCTTACCTCACCTCACCTTTCATTTCTTTTCTCACTGTTTGGTTCTGAGCTTCTTCTGACCCGGGTTTTACATAACGTTTAAAAAGTTGGATTGAAAAGTTAGAAAGTAAATTTCCCTATGTTCTCTCTGAGCTGAAGCATCAGTGTCTAAAAACTAGAGCTAAAGAGAGCACAAAAAGAAAAGCTAAATTAAAATATATTCATACCTTCTACTTGTTTGAGTTGTAAAGCTTCTGCTGGCCTCACCGTGGTGGACAGTGCCTCCAGGAAATGGCCACAGCCTTGAACATTAAAACATTGGAGCTGGACCTTCAGGGCTCAGGATTCTGGCTCCTGCCCCGGTGCTGCAGCTTGTTCCCCTGTGGCTGCTCTGGACTGAACTAATGACTCCACATGGCAGAGTGTGATACTGAAAATGACCTGAAACGATTCATCCGCTGATTATTATTTTCTTGGGTCAAAGCTTAATCATTTAGTTTGTGAAACGTTAATAATTTACAATAACTTTCCACATTCTGAAGTGAAAATCCTTAATTTTGAAAAGCCTGATTTATCCAACGGTTCACAAAGGAAATCCGATTTGATGTAAGATGTGATATAATCAAGAAAATTATCACGAGAAGCAAATATTTGGTATTTTTTTCTCAGATCTGTGGAAAAGTTAGTTAAAATCAGCTCATTCATTATTAACTCTGATCTGCATTTTTATAAAAACATAAAAAACATAATAATTTACCCAATTTTGAAATTATTTTTCCAAAATGATCTAATGACCCAACAGTTTTTCTTCCCTGAAATGAATCACTGCTGTTTTTCAGCGTTGGTTTTTACGAAGCCTAAAATCAACTTGTCTTCATGTGATGAAAATCATTTTGAAACAACTACTCTCACCGAGGAACGTGTTCACCTTACATCTCACAACGGGCCATTAATATGGAGCCGGTTGATTCTTCTTGACCATTTGTCAAACTAATTTCACACCGGGGCGAGGAAATGACAACGATAACCAGAAACCCCCCTGATTGACCCCAGCAGCTGAGATGAGGGGAGGGGGGGGGGGGGGGGGGGGGGGGGGGGGGGGCGTGCATTAACATTAAACACGGCAATAAATCTTCATAATAACTGGTGTTGGCTTCATATTTTTTAGCTGTAGGACATTTAACCAAAAATCGCTCTGGTGGCAAAGTGACTCAAATTGATTCGGGGGGGGGGGGGCAAAGGAGCACCCGCTGTGGACGGACGCCACAATTCATCAAGTCTAAACTCTAATTTGCGGCGGTGCCCCTGTGATTAGCGCTGTCGTTAGGGAAGTGTCATGGCGTCTGACTGCACCGGGGGGGGGGGGGGGGGGGGGGGATACTCTCTCACAGGAGAAAACAAAATCACGTTTTGAGGGTTTTTTCAAAAACGATTTCCCCCGAGATGTTTTTCAAGCTCGTTCATCCAAAACCCTTTCCCTCTCAGTTTGTGGACGTGCACGTGAGCGTGAGAGCAGCGCACGGCTCGACATGAGCAGCCGTGCAGCTGAGCGTGAACCTGACAGCTACCTGTTAGCACGAGGCCATTGATTTTGTTCTTTTTTTTAACTTCCAGCACGTGAGCCGGCGCCGCTCTCACAATCACCACTGCAGCTCAGTAGCTCACATAATGGAGCTCTCTCCTGATCGCACTTGAAATATTCACGTGCTGCCAGGTTGTAATTCACACGCTGCTACAGCTCTCGCCTTGTCGCTGACTCCGGGCTCTGGATGAGGATGTCGTGTTCCTCAGACCTTCCTCCCCGGGTGTTTGTTTACATCTCGCTGCCACGGCTCACCTGGAGTCACCACGCCGGAAATAGCAGCCAATTAAATATTTCACAAAGTGGAGAGAACTCTAATTTGTAGCGTTAAACTTAGGCTTAAAGAAACGAGACGCAACCTGTTGGGCGATTTTTGTGGAGTCAGGTGCTATTTCAAGTCATTGCATTGTGCTTTAACAAAGAATTTGCAGCTGCTGGCTGTGGAGGGAAATCAGATCAGAGCGTCGGATCACTGGACACACAAAATCCAATTTGAAAGGTTTATGAAGGACGGGAGTTTTATTCTATTTCCTGGTGCGGATCATCCTAATTCCATCTTCTGCCTCGACCTCAATACACTGAAGTGAAAACTTTAATTTAATCTCGACCTGGAGATTCCAAGCTGCCGGGATGATTTTGAATGTCGCTGTTATATGTGTTAGTTTGTTTGTTTGTAGCTCGGGCGGCGTCGTGCCCTCTGGCAGACCTCGCCGGCAGGATCCACTCAAGACTCCAAAACCGGCTGTGGCTTCTGTATATGTGCCAAATGTTCTCTCTTGATTAATTCATGACTCATTCACAGTTGAAATGTGCAGCAGCATCTTTAGCTGTTTCCCTCCGTGGGTTAGAATCAAAGACGGATCCGACCAGGGGACTAGTTTGTCCACGAGGAACGTTTCCTGTGTGAGCGTTCAGCTTTTAACTGTAGTTTATTGTATTTGTATTCAGCTGCAATCTCAGATCATCATAAAAAACCTTAGCAAACCGTAATGCCAGTAAAGATCCTATGATCCTCAGTAGAGCCGATTCTCCAACACGCCCAACAGTCTCCTTAGGTTCTGCACCAAGCCCGTTTTGTGATCTGGACGAAGATCTAAAGCGATTGAAGATACATTGAGACTTTGGAGACTCTACTGGTAGCTACAGGTTTCTACTGTTAACGTACCTGACGTATAATATAATTTTCATTTTAGTTTTTTCTGCATATCTTGCTGAAAATCAAACAAACAGACACAACCTCCTTGGTGAAAACATAAGTGATGAATGTGCTTTTGTAGTTTAGGTGAACTGACCCTTTTAATCAGACGTGTGCAACATTACTATGCTTGTGAAAACTGACTCCTCCCAGTTTGATTCCAACTGCATCTGTGTCCTGCTCCACCTCATCTCACCTCCCACTCACGACTCCCGCAAAGTCACCACAACCCAAACTGGTTTTATTTATAACAAAATAAAAAAGAGCGAATTGCTGAATCTCAACAGTCTCGGGGGAGAAAGTTGAACCTGCTGCTTTAAAAGTTCTCTGTAGATTTGATGAATAAAAAAAAAAAAAAACTTTGTCTCAGCGTCAGTTGCACGGTGACAAATGTGCAGTTTGATCTGGAGCAGACTGATGCTTGGCTTCCATACACTGAGAACAACACGCTTTGAAGCTCCATCAGTGGATGTGCCCAGTCACTGCTGCCCCATTTACACACACACACACACACACACACACACACACACACACACACACACACACACACACACACACACACACACACACACACACACACACACACACACACACACACACACACACACACACACACACACACACACACACACACACACTGTACTGTAGGTACTGTAGCATCTGCCTCTGTGACAGCTCCGGAGCTAATACCACATTTCCATAATGCAGAGGGGATTAGTACAGTGAGGGGAGAGAGAAAAAAAAAAGATGTTTAATACATAAAACATGGCAGCTGGGAAAACAGCGACCTGTGGAAGATATTGTACAATCAAACGATAACAGGTCTGATAATAGACTCATGACTTTTTCATGCAGCATTTTAAACAAGGTAAACGCTCGACTTGGTGGACACTGCATGTTCAGGTTTGGAGGCTTCTGCTTAACTCTGTGTTGCACCTAAGGCAAAGAAGTGAACAAAAAAAGTCTGAGGCTGATATACTTGTCAAGTTTGTTCCAGAGACTGCTCTGGAAGTTTGATTGCATTTCAATCAGCCAAATAAATCTGAACATCCACAGAGACTCTGCTCTCTCCTGCCTCGCGGCGCTGCGAGGAGATGAAAGCAGAGGAGGAAACACACTCAGTTGTGTGAGGCTCGGAGAGTAAACATGTAACTGTCTCACATCTCATTCAGTGTGTGTGTGTGTGTGTGTGTGTGTGTGTGAGTCGGCGGCTGAGACTGCTGCAGCATTAAATAATAAACACTGTTCTGTGGTTAATAGGTAGCAGCGCCGGTGATGTGGACGAGCAGCAGGAGGCAGCAGGAGGTGCTTTGGCCCTCCTTCAACTCTGCACGGGCCCTTCATCTGCTGGGTTCGGGGCCGCGGACTAAATTAGCCACTGTGCAAACGGCCCCGAGCGACTGCAGCACCTCCTCTGCGCCTCCTCCTCTGCGCCACAGTCCCTCCATCGTCATGAAAAATAAAACAGATACAACACCCCCGCGTTAGGGAAGCTTTCAACCCCTGCTCAGCCTCCGCTTTAATATTTCATGGCCTCCTCTTACTTATTTTAGCGCGAATAATTGATCTGGAAAGAGCAGTGCCACGCAGGAATGAAAGGCTCAGAGGAGCGGCGCAGGAAGAGGAGAAGAAGAAGAAGAAGAAGAAGAAGAAGAAGAAGAAGAAGAAGAAGCTCTATCATGGTTGTGATGATTTGAAAACTCTGCAGCTTTTTGTCTGTTTGGTTGGTGGAGCCTGGCGGTGCAGCGCCGGATGAAACCAAATGAACGACAATTTGTTGAAGAGAAAATGTATTCAGACATGAGTCTTCATTCAGGAAGACAAAATGCTGCACACTGGTTGAACAGCTAATGGATGGGCTGCTCTGAAAGGTGCTTTTTGGGGCCATGTGAAGCTGTGGGGAGGCTGTTAAGAAGAAAAACATGTCTACCAGTAACTTCACTCCACTTTTTCTTCTTTTTTTAAGGACAGGAGCATCGTCCCAGCTCATTCACTTCACCAGCCGCAGTCCCGTCCACACGCACAAATATTTACCAGCGTCTATTCTGCACTGTGAATAACCCCTGTTCGTGGTATTCACTGTTATCCTGAGCATTGTGTTCCTCTTCCAGCAGCCAGCACACCGCCTGTCTGCAGGCACAATCGATTCTTTCTCAGGGATGAGGGCTAAGGTCGCGCCGGGCCAGGAGCTGTACTCAGTGATGCACAGAAACACCTCCAGAGATCTGCACCCGCGAGCATCTCACCCCCGGTGAATTCCCCCGCTGCAAGCCGGCTTAATGATTTGTCACAAAATGGGGGGAAAGAGAAAGAAAGAAGAAGTTACTGGATCGCGTGTGGACGAGCTGAGAGGGAAAGTTAGCAGAAGTAAGTTTCTGAAAACAGTTAAAAAAGCAGCAAACAAACACAGAAAAGTAAAGAGAACTCGTGAAGCCATTTCGCCTGCAGAAGGTGTTTGACTGTGGAAAATTATTTACGTTATTATCGAAAGATTTTCTGTTGGAGTGATGGAAGAGGGGGGTTCAATACGCTTCTGTGTGTGCGATGCTGAGTAAAGGAAATAGAATACCTCAGTGACAGGTGGCACTGAGAGCCAATGGCAGGCCCAGACAAATAAAGTCAAACGGCCATTTATCATGCCGACAGTTGAAATCCCATCTCGGTAATTACAGCTGACGCCCCGGCTCGCGAGATCAAACCAATCATTTCACCAGAGGAACAAATGATGTGGAGCCGGTGGAGCACGGATTGCTTTAGAGATCAATGGACTTCATCAGGAAGCGAGTTGAGCATAAAAACAATAAACAATTGTTTCACGTCCAACTATACATTTGCTGCACGTGATGGATCTGGACAGCGGCTGACCACCGGTCCGTGGGATATTGGAGACAAGACGGAATTAGAGAGGGAGACAATCGATGTGCCGGGCGAGAGGACGATCCCTCCATACACCGTGTTCTACTACTGATTGAGCCAAACGCACATCATCCATTGAAACCCCATCTCTCGTACATTACGCGTGTACAGTTTCGCCCGCGAGCTCCATTTGTTTAGCAGAAGCCGCTATTAGGGTGTAATAGAAAACCTCAGAGTAATGACCGATGAGCCTTTCAAAGTAAAACTTGGTATCACAGCCATTTTAGAAGGAATAGGTTTACATTCTAATATTCTCTTGATTACTGAGAGCTAGACGAGTAGATTGATATCTCACTCCTATATGTACAGTAGATGTGTAGGTAGCAGCCAGCTAGCTTAGCTTAGCATAAAGACTGGAAAACACTATGCTAAATAAACACATTCAGTTGGATCCTTGTTCTTTCTTTCTAATATGAAAATGTTAATGTTGATTACAAACGACTTGATTGAAGATTTTACTGAAGATGATTACACTGTTTTTGCTGCTTTTTATTTAAAAGAACATTTTCCTGTATTTTAAAGATATAGGTTTACATTCTAACATTGTCTCTATTACTGAGAGCTAGACGATTAGATTGATACCTCACTCCTATATGTACAGTAGATGTGTAGGTAGCAGCCAGCTAGCTTAGCTTAGCATAAAGACTGGAAAAGGGTGAACTGCTAGTCTAAAAACTATGCTAGCTTGTAAGGTGGCAGGTGATTAATAAACACTATGATATCAAAATCACGAGAGGAGATGTTCTTCGGCACATTAGCTGATTAGCTGTTAATATTTACATTTAGTTGGATCCTTGCTCTTTCTTTCTAATATGAAAATGTCAATGTTAATTATAAACGTCTTAATTGAGGATGTTACTGAAGATAATTACACTGTTTGTGCTGCTTTTTATTTCACAGAACATTTTCCTGTATTATGATATTTTTAAGTAACTCATCTTTTATGGAAATTGGACAGAATGTAATTCAGAGGATCGATTAGCACGTTGTCACGTTTTCCTTCAGAATCCGCCGATCTGAGCAAACTGTATAAATAGAGTTTGAAGCTGTGTCTCGTGTTCCATTTGACCAGAGTGAGTCTCTCGGGTTGCTGGAGGGAAAAGTGCTGACACTGTGTGGTTCCGCCATCTGCTCGGTGTCCTGCGAGTCCCCGGCTTGTTCATACATCGACTGTCTTGACTGGAGTGAGTCTGTGGGATGCAGCGATGTGCCTCTGCCTTGACCTCTGAAGTGAACATATTACATCCTGTGCAAAGGGGAGAGAGAAAATCCATCGGCGTGGAGGGTTATGAGAAAAAATAAAAGACAGATTAGGAAATAAAAACCTCAGCAGCTCGGTGTGGAGACACTGGTGCCATAGGTCTCCCCTTTATGTTCGGCTCAGCTCCAGTGGACGAAGAGTCAAAAGGTGAAGAAGCAGATGGAGACGCTGTCCTTTCAATGTGAAGGAGCGTCTCTTCAGGCTGAACACATACACATCTGGATCAGCAGTCGTATCTAAACAAAGGTTCAAGGACTCTTCAGGCAGGTCAGATACACTCAACCTGAAAAGGTCTTAACCTGTTTATATCAGGGTGGATGATCTTATTTTATTCCTATACAGAAATCTGTTTTATTATTTATTACAACATTTATCTGGTAATCGAACTATAAATGACAGAACATGACAAAATTGATGGAATTCAATAGGACCAGTTTCATTATTTCACCCCTCCAGTGTTTTCAATAATCATATCCATCACACAAGGGACAGAAATACCAATTTCACCCCCCGCAGTGGTGTCGATAGACAACATAGAAATGCAGCCACACAATGTATTGAGTGATTATTAAATAGAAGAATACCTGATCAATACCTGTGACCTTGTGAAGAGACATCAATCTTCTGCTGAAAGAACCATAAAGAAACAGATATATATATATGTAATTGTCTTTTAATGTATTTCCCACCTCTTTGTTCATAATTTTTAATTGTTAGTGTTGAGGTCTGTGATTCCCTCACTGGATTAACAGTAGATTTCCCATCTGAGCATGAAAGGATTTACGGTAATCAAGCGTTACTTTTGATTTACAGTGAATTAATATCTGCCTGACGCTGCTTCAGAGCCGAATCAAACCAAACACTTAGACTCCCAGGAACAGTATTTGACTGGTGACACAGTTTTTATTATGCTTTTTTCATACAAGGCACAATAAACAATTAATATTCAGAGCTGCAGGTCAAATAAAAACAACTATACCGACTACTGTGAGTTTTAAAGTACAGGATATAGAACTTCTTCTGCAGCCACTTCAGCAATGACCGTCTATGGCTTTATAAATATTTAAGGTTTTAATGGATCCATGCACGAGGTCAAAAATGTAAATATGGACTGTTGATGCAAACAGAGGGTTGATCCTGCTGTGCAGAGCCGCTGTGACCTGACCTGCTGAGGTCTGCAGGTTTAAGTTTTCCAGTTGTTTATCTCATGATTCTTTAATCCGTCCCATCTCAGACCACTTACGCCCAAAAGGCAAATCCATTCTCTCCCCGTGCCCTTTGTAAGTGCAGTGGGAGACACGGGGATAGTTGGTCTTCTGAGAACATAAAGCTCAGTCCATCGTGACAAACACATATACATCTCAGTGCTGACGCCGCAACACGGGGACTGAGTACTCATGTTTCCTTTTCCCATGAATACCGTCACCCGGTGGATTACTGTTCCATTCATCATTTATTATCCTCCGCTCGGTGTGTCTGTCAGCGGGTTGTATACAATGGAGCAGGAACTGGGATGATTCAATCTGCCAGAGGATCTTCTTCAGGCAAACTGCTTTTTTTTTTCAAAGAGGAAAATTGTCGGTGGCTGGCAAATGATTGTGTTGTTGGAAAAATAAAGGAGCCCTGCAGGGCCGACCTTATGTGCAACATGGTGTTCCCTACCCGTCACCATGCAGCCGCGCGTCTCTCCCATGTGCAAACTGTGCCCCGTGTCAATTAAAGAACATTGTCGTCAGTCAGCGTGCAATCTAAGCTGAACTGCTCCTTTGAGGCAGGAATTAGGGAGGTGTGACTCACCCATCTTCTCTTCGGAGGGATGAGAGTGAATGGCACGGAGACAAACAATGCAAGTGGGAGCGGGGGAGCCCTGCCTCTGCAGCACGGAGCCTAAACACCATTGATTGCCTTGAGTCGCTCTGAGTGGTTTTGATAACATTTCAATAAACATTGAAATGAGCAGAACTCTCCGAGGGCACTCTGGCACAGCAGGATTGACAAGCGTCTGGAGAGCGGCGTCTGTGCAGCAGCGACGTGCTCGTGTCAGAACTAAATATCTTGGAACAATATCCTCGGGTCACAGAAGATGCAGATGGAACCGTTAACCGCTCACGCAGTTAGTGAGCAGGGCAACGCTTCAACAGGGAAAATGTGGAGAATGTGGTTAATAGAGCTGCACAGAGCGTCACGTCCAAAACCGCTCTGGCCGACTCCCCTTCACTCGTGACCATGGCATGTCTGGATGCTTATCTCCTGCCTCACAGTGTGCACAAAGCTCTGCACACTCAGCTGGCTCCTCTCCCCCCCCCGGGTCATTGCCAGTCACTGAACCATGAACCTCTCCAAGCACTGCATGGTTAAATAAACCACACACACACACACTGAGTGGTTCCTAACCCACGGAGCTGTGGTGTGACCTTGGACACTTTGTCGTACACATGTCCGCACATCACTTTCACCCACTCAGTGGTGTGACTGTGATTTGCAGCTCGGCCGGCGTCCATGGCCGTGTTCTGCTCGAGCACTGATCAAATAGCCTCACTGATAGCTCGGGATGATGACACAGGTTGAAATGTCTTTCCCTGCTGCTCCGAGACGTTTGCTTTTAACACAACAACACAACCTTTACAGTCAACACACAGAAACAAGTTAGAGACACAAGGGGGTTGGAGTTTTTCTCGTGCCGCAGCCACCGTCATTTTACATGACAGCACCTTTAGTTTCAGGCTGAGGATCGATTTGCATTGAGCTTTTGCTAACTTGGCTGCCTGGCTGGTGGAGGTCCAGGGGGCCCGGGGATACCAGGGAGATATGGTGGAGCGATGAATGATTGATGATGCTGGAGAGCTGAGCTTTGACAGGGAACGAGAGGTAAAGAGCAGCGAGGAATGAAAGATTAAAAGTTCCGACTCGCAGGGATCAGTGAACTTTGATCTTGAGCGTGTCTCTGCTCGGTGAAGAGACAAACCAAAACTGTTTTCTTGTTTATTGATTTTCCAGTTCAGCAGCTTAATAGAGCCAAAATGGAGGTTTTATCTCACCCCCCCCCCGAGTTTCTCTTTTATCTCCGGCCCTTTCCAGCCTGAACGATGAGGTTAGAAATCTGATAAAAACCAAGACACACATCTGCTCCTCTCTGACAGGTTCTCTCAGGAGGAGTGAGCCCTCTGGAAAAACATCACTGACAACAACATCATGTCTGTAAAGTATTTTAACCACGAACGTTCTTCTCAAGTGGTGAAGAGGGTCGATCTGACACGGGCTTCACTCTGTACGAGGGCTCTCTGGTCTCAATCACTCAGCTTCACTTATCATTGCATACACCAAGGTCGTGCTCAAACCTTTCAGACGATAGCTTTATACAAACTGATGCTTGTGCATGGAGGGAAGTGATCCCTGTCATTTAAATGTTTAAAAAACCACAACAAGATAAATATCGATTGTGTGATTAAATGATCGAAATCTTGGTCAAAGCGTTTCTGCAGAGCTCCGAGGTCTTTACTGATCCCCATGGTGAAGAGGAGGGAGAATGCTGCCTCAGACCTGGTCATCATTAGAACCACAGTCTTCATCTGGTGTCTCAGAAGTGTTGAAATATTTTATACATCCACTGTGTTTCTAAGGTGATTCTGGTACTAAGTTGCTGCTAATGCATACCGAACATTTCCCAGGTGAGTAGTCATTGGAACTTTCAAGTTTGCATGACATTTTTTGAGAGCAGGAGAATAAAAGATATTGCAATAAGGGAGTTATGGAACAAGCAGGAGCAGCCTGTCGCCCACAGCTCTTCATCCAACTTGTCAGTGAGGTAACCCACTCCTCCGTCTGTACTCTGCTGTCGGCAAGAGTCTGATCAATTATTATAAAAAAATAACAATAGTTTGTTTTGCTGCCATGAGATGTCCTTGACCTATCGTGTTGAGCCCTGATTGCTGTCAGCTCCAGAAACTGCAGGAGTCAGATATTGGTATTTTTCATTCAAATACCTGACACCTTTATTTCGACTGGGAGGTTTTGTTACTGGTTTCCCACAAAGTCAGATTCAAGTCGTAACCCCATAAGAAATATTGCCTGTGGGCTCCTACTAACAAACTCCCAGTGTGCAGCCAAATGCTTGTCCAAACAAACAGAACTTTATATTACATTTTTAATGGAGAACCCAATGTTTGTATCCAGAGAGACACAAAAATGTCAGGTTGAACTTCGGGGGAAATGTGAATTAAAAGATGCAGAAGTCATCTGGAGAACTCTCGCTGATGATTATACGCTGCAGCCGTGAAAACTGAATATTACATTTTCCTGTGTTTGTTTAGTCGAAACAAAAAAGAATAAAAAACTAAAAGTCTCAGTTTTACACTGGATTCAATATGTGCCCTTGTAGCAGTTTCCAGGCAACCAGCAGACATTAAGAGCCACCTAGCAACACTTCTGGAGCAGAATAATTTTATATTATATTTAATATCTCGTTTGTTCAATGCACAAACATTCTAAATGACAATTTATGGTGGATTATGCACCAGACTATTACCCGGCTCAATTTAACTAGATTAACTAGACTCCATGAAGTTATTTATCCCAGTGAAGAAATAGTCTCGGTATGAAAACATGTCAGTTTAGATTAAACATACAAGGTAATATTTTTATGAGCTGTTATCGTGCTTGGAGAGATCTAGGCTAGCCGTTTCCTCCTGTTTTCAGTCTTTATGCTAAGCTAAGCTAATTCATCGTACACACTGAACCTTTAAAGTGCAAGTTTACATTAATTTGGTTTAAAATAAAGCCTCACGATATTCTCTAAATATCAGTTTTGGATTGGAGACGTGTTCCAGTGCTCTCACACAGCTGCACACATCACCTGGATGTGTTCATGGTGGAGAGTGATGAGAGTCAATCAGTCATATTCCATCTCCGGCAGCATCTCGTGGCTTGACCCTTCTGTGACTCTGCTTAACGTCCAGGCAATATCGAGAGATGGACCCATAACAGTCACATGCAATCACACCTCACTGACAACAACAGGCCATAACTTCACCAAATGACCAACCATTTGGACCAAAGGGGAAAACCCACCTCGGTGAAATATCTCACAAAACAAATAGATATTGCTGCCAATGCTTGAACAGCCCAGATTGCGGCGGCTGCGGTGGCTGAGGCAGGGGACAGAGCGTGACCGGCTGGGACGGCATCTGAAAATATTCCAGATAATGAAATATTTTGTCAGGGATAATGGGATTATGAGAGCAAACACAGCCCTGGCAGGACAGGATGAGCGTAAATTGAAAAACTCAGTGGTCCGGTATTACAGGTTAATCTGCTGAAGAGGGAAATCCAAGTTCAATTCGAGGATAGAGCTTGACAATTTTTGCTCTCTCAAACGTCCTTGTAATGCACTGAGGTATTGCACCTAAACAAATTGAACAAGACACATTACGGTGCATCGGAGCACAGCGCAGGACATCACACTTGCTCTAGAGCCTTGCTCTTGCCTAATGGCTCTCGTGTCGCCCGTCCCTTGTTAGCGTTTTCTTTTTTTATTTCTGACGTGGGGAGAAAGGCTCCGTCGCAGCGAGCCGTTCACTCGCCCCGGCCTTGGCACGCTCCCTCGCTGCTGGATTCCTGTGCTCCCACCGAGGGCCCCCCCGCTTGCTGCGTATCCACTAAGCTTGTGGAAAATTACAAACATACACAAGGTCACAGTGGAGCCGAGCCAGCCTCCCACAGAGCCCATCTGATCCGGGCTGAAACGCAGCAATTACCACCCTCTGTGCTGCCTCCGTGTGGGGCTGCGGCTGTTTCATTATTTATTTGAACAAACAGGATTACGGTGGGTGTGCCGTGGATTGATTGTGATGAGGGATGAGAGGCTCCAGGGAGCCGGGTGCCGTGGCCCGGGTTCGCTGAGCCACTCTGCTGCAGTGTCAAGCGCACGGTTGATCTCCCGTCTCGGTCTCAGCGTCTCCTTCACTTCTTGACGTTCCTGACATGTGCCACCCGCTCTGCTGAGCCCCCCCCCCCCCCCCCCCCCCCGCATCCCGATTGATGGGGAAATGTGTTGGCTGGTTTGCGTACACAGCTTTTGTGAAAATATACATTTATGGGCTCATAAAAAGAGCCTATCCATCATGTCCTCTGAGGCATGGCACTCACATCTGACAGCGCATTCCCATGCACCCTCTGTAATTTAGATGCTGTTTAAAAGATTGTCACTCACAACATGGTCGGTTTTAATTCAGCGCAAAAACGAATTTGCTTCTAAATATTGAGGGAGCGCGGTGACACCAGAAGAGTTTTTCAAATTACTTCAGGATTAATTGCTTTAGAGGAGCTATTAAGTCAGCGGCTAAATGACAGCGCTGTGATTGAAATGGAAATATGAGCGGCTCCGGAAAAAATGCTGCTGAAATAGTAAGTGGACTCTTATTTTTAGATCATTACAGGATGATACATCCTGGGATTCTAACATCAGTGTACCATCTCACAGTATTTGAAATCAATAGTGTGAGGTTAAGGGAGCAAGCGGCAGAATAAACAAGAAAACAATTGCAGTCCTGATGTTTTTGGGGAACAACAGCATCAGCGATCAGTCATGTTGATTCACTGCGAACTGTGTGGTCTCTAAAAGCTAATAGCTCATCCCTGATGGAATTGCCCCCCCCCCCCCTCCCACCACCACCACCATAAAAAAGAAAGAACCCCCCTCCTCTGAAGTGATGAAGCTCCAGGTCCCCGTGGACGACTTATCTGCTTCTGGAGATTGATCGAAAGTAATTTTTTACCCCAAGAAAAACCAGCGAGGAATGTGATAGATAGCTCAGCCCTTCTATCTCCCTGATGGTGATATTAGTCCTGATTAAGACAAATGGGCCTCCTCTGCCTAACCATGCAAATGCTTTACCGCTCCAGCCATTCATCCCCGAATGTGAAATTGCAGCAACAAAAAAGCAAAACATGCTTTGTCGATAGAAGCTGCTCCTGCGTTCAGACTAAAGCCGTCGTTACAGAACCAGCCAGATATCGCTAATGTATGAGCGGTCAGGTCCGCGTGACAGCTGATTTGGTAATAGGGGATTTGAGGCAGAACAGGGAAATGCTTTCTAGTCGACAAGTTATTCAGTGAACTGGGCGTTTAGTAGGCTCTCCCCGCAGGCCGCTGTAAGCCGCTCTAATTGATGTCGATTAATCAAATCAGCTGTAGAGAGGGCAGAGGGACGACCTTATCAAGCAGGAGGTGTGACCTCTGTGCTACAAAGCAGCCTAATGAATAAACAAAGACTAACGCCTATGCTGGGGTAAGCATTGCTATAATATACAAAGAGAGTCGGACTGCAAAACACAACAAAAAGAGCTAAGTGATGTTAAGTGCGATCAATACTAACGATAATGCAAATCACTCATTGATTTACACTGCAGAGACTCGAATCGGGCAAATTAGCACCAAGGCAATAAAGGTTGGTTCATCACTTTGGTCCAGATCTTTGAGAGTGGCAAAAAAACTGTTGATCAAGTCGTGATCATAGTCTGGACCTGAGGTATCGAGAACACTCGACCAATCACGAGTCGGTCTCAGCTGTCAATCATGTCGGTTTATGATGTTTATAGCATCAAACGAACAATTTAAACCAAACTTGCCGTCTTTGGTTTAAAAAAAGATATTCAACATGGAGTTTGACTCGTTTAGCCCATTTCCCATCCACTAACATGGAGGAGGCAGGGTTTATGATGTTTATATAGCATAAAACGAACAATTAAAAAACAAACTTGCCGTCTTTGGTTAAAAACAAACATATTTACGTATTTACTTTGATTAGTTTAGCCCATGTCCCATCCACTAACATGGAGGAGGCAGGGTTTATGAACTATACTGCAGCCAGGGGGCGATCATCACGGTCTGGCTCGACTTGAAAGGTCTCTGGAGGATTTCATGGACGTCCATGAAATTTGTTTCCTTCATTTATTAACTTGGACACAACATTTTTCATCTAGCGCCATCAACAGGTCTAATTTGAATTTGCCCACGGTGCTTTTAATGAGAAAAAACCTGCAGAACTAATGAAGTCTCTATCCTCAGCTCTCGCTTTGTGTTTAGTCCTAATTAGCCAAATAAACGTTTAAAAAAAAGCCACTTCCAGCCGACCTGCAGCTGATCCGCCTGTTGGGGTGAAAACTAAGAAATGAGCTTGTTTATCGAAAGTGGTTTAATTATCCAGGCTTTCAAACTGAGGCTGTGCAAAGGCTGCGATGTGTTTCAGTCGAGGTTAAACCGTCGGCTGCATCAAATTACCACCGGGATGTTTTTTCACATGACAAAATGCAGCGATGAAAAAGCTTTCAATTTGCCTGCAATGCTTGGAACTTTCCCCGTCAGTGAGAGCACTTCCTCTGAGCAGCAGCCTGGAAAAGTGCATAAGAATGTTGGCATTTATTCAATATCATCTGTTTTGAAGCTTTCAAGGCTCTTCAGTCACATTTATCTGTGGTTCTACTTTATCGTAAAAACATAGACAGAGGTAGAGTGGGGGATATGGAAGTCACCCCTGTTCCCATGAAACTTTAATGAGTCTGTTAGTTTTGAAATACAAGTAAGATGATTAGGAAATCACATATTTTTTTAAATATAAAATTGGTCTAAACAGTGTTTTTCTCTTCACAACTACAGGAATCAAATTTGGGTGAAAACCTTCCTTCATTTTGAGAAATATATAGATATTTTTATGCTGTCGGCCGAATCCTGGAATGAACTCATCATATTTGGACGTTTTTTTTCTTTATCTGCAAAATGCAATGTAGCTCAAACCCCAAATTCTCTGTAAGAAACACACAGGACATGACCTCAGTGTCCTCGGCGGTGCAGAACTCCAGCCCTGATGTTATGGACATTTTCAAGGCAATATCCCTGCCTGGCCGTAGACACTTTTTTAATTTATTTTCACCCAAACTTCTCTCTGTCCTCACTGTGGTCCGGAGGGGAGGGGGGGGGGGGGGCTCAATCAGTGGAGCACTTTGACACAGGATACCGTGTTACCCTGCTGAGTGATGCAGAATTGAAGCTGCCAATCAAGAGGCAGGAGCCTGGAGCTAATCAATCCGAGCAGGCCATGATGTGATTTTTCCCCCTGTCGAGGGCTGAGCAGGCTGACAGACGTGTTGGATGGTTTGGATTCATTCGCCTCCTGCAGCCTCACAGAACTATAACACATGTAAATGTCTCTCGCAGGCTGAGTGAAGAAACGCTTGTCTCGCCGCTGCCGGATTTACATAAAAATGATAAGCAAACGATAAGCACAGGCTTCTATTAACCTTCCAGCAGCTCTGCCTGTTCCAACAGGACCAGGCGACTGTTTGTTTGATGAGAAAATTGCTGCACTTTTTTCAGGCCGCAATTAGAAAAGTCAGTGATTCACATTCAAATGCAACAAAAGACGTGTTCGTGCAAAAGAATGAAACATGCCTGCTCTGTGGGAAACGTCCTGAGATGACCTCTGTTATAACTCAGTGCTGTATAAATAGAATTAACTCAATTTACAGGAATACTCCCACAATGAAATCTCATACATAATCACATTCGTACTGTAATTCCATGTTCTATTCTCTCTCACTGTTAATATGAGTTTATTAGCTTCTTGTTGGTAAGTGATGGACATTTTAAGCAGAAGCTCGTGAGAATAAACGACCGGCTTCTTGTTTTCACTGGTTTAAATCCTGACCTTGCTAAGGGGAAGTAGACTTTCACATTCACAACTTCAGGTTGTATCAGTGACCCTGGACTTCCCTGTTGGGCATGATTACAATGTGTTAGCTGTCTTTATCCATAAGAGGGAAGATTCTAATCACCATTTTCAAACAGAACAAATCACAGACATCACCACTGTCTCCATTTTATTCTAAATGGGAGTAAGATTATTTAATACCCTTTTGAAATCAGGATTTATGAGCTAAAACTATCTTCCTGCAAACTAACACATCTGAAATCGCACATCACGTGAAACTCAGACACGAACTCTGAACAATTGGAAATCGGCTTTCACATGTAAAACCTATGAGTGTGGAATCATCCTCAATGTCTTGCTGAAGGACACCGCTCTCTTTTCAACTAGTGGTCGTCCAGTGAACAGCAGAACAATAACAGCTCTTTTGCCAAGAGCTTTTCAATAACCAGACGTGATGCCGATCGAGCATGTGTGTATCTGTCTGTCTGGGGAAATGTGTTTGAGGCAGCATTTGTGAGTCGTGCCTTCATAAATATGGAAAGGCCTGGATTATCTCTCTCCAAATTATTACATAAATTGTAATTAGCACTGGCTCCGCTGCCAGAGATGTGTGGATCCAAACCGCTGCAGCAAAAAGCCACTGCAGACAAACACAAATCACTGGTTGACACTATTATCTAATCAGATTTCTATCTTCTCTGTAGCGGTAACAACCAGGCTGTCTGTTTGAGGTCTGACGTGTAATAACAGGAACTTTTCTGAGGAGTGGTTTATCGTAATGCTTGAATAAAGTGGAAGGAAGACATGCCCTTAAAAGTCCCGGCGCTCTGTCAGAGGGAGGCACCCCGAGAGGGGAGAGGTTCCATGTTTTCTCAAGAAAACTTCAGAATTAATTAAAAATCACATGGGGAGACGTCAGGGGATTTACTTCAAGGCTCAGGGAGGCAGCTCTGTGTCTGCTGAGGCATCCTTCAGCGAGGACAGGACTGTGTTCTTAATTCCATCTTTTCATCAAAGTGTGTTTTAATCTCAATGCTCTCAGTATGCTGCGGACACGTCTTAACAGGGAATCTTCTGTCCCTCTCAGTTAGGCTTATTCCCTGCCGCTCTTGCCACAGATTGCAGGACAGGACGGGTTATTGTGCATAATTATTTCTTCAGATGTTCATCAACTGAATCTAATGAAGAAGCTGTTCAAAAGAGACTTCTGTTGTTTTTACAGTGTCCCCCCCCCTGTAATATTTTACATTGTTTCTTTGCTTGTGTAAAATTTCTGCAAAGTTAAAAAAGTCCAAATATTAAAAGGAGCTCTTCTCTGATCCTGAAGCTCCTGAAAGTATTTCGTCCGATACGAAATGACGATGCCCAACATTAGTTTGATGAACGTCTAGCAACTAGTCTGATAAAGCAGGAAGCGGTTGACCAATCACAGCAGAGTGGGTCTGCTGGCCATTCAGAGCAGCTTTCCCAGGAGGGGCACTTAAAGAGACAGGCGCTAAAACCAAGTGTTTCAGACAGAGGCTGAAAAGATAAGCTGCAGCGATGCAAAGTACAGAGCTGCCAACTTTTCAAAAAACCTTGGAGTGAGATTTTGTCGGGGGTGACCAACATTTTGCCGCGCACACAGCCACACACGTTGGAGGCTCAAATATCAGGGAATTGTTGGAATTTGGCGTTGTATCCATGTTGTTCGCTGGATTCTGGTGGCCTTTGGGGCCCGAAGTCGTTGATAGGAGCGGCCGACTGGAGATGGACAACATTGGTTACATTCTGTGACGCAAAGACATAGCTGAAGGTCCCCCCCCAGGAAATGTTGGTTTAAGTAGATGTTGTTTCCTGCATTCTAGTGGATTTTTGGGTGGTATGCTAAAGATGTGCAATACCTGAACTTCTTCTGATTCATGTTCCTCTGATCATGACTTGTAGGGCCTTCTAGCCTTGAGCTGAACATTCAACCAGAAAACTATTGTTGTGCCTCAATGACCACAATATAGCCTAATTAATAGACCTTTGTTTAAGATTTGACCAAGGTAGGTTGATTGACATTTTGATTACAATGGTTTTCAACTAATTCTGAACTGAAACCTAACCTATATTTTAAATAATTGTATTCTTAAGAGCAGTTAATGATTTATGTTCGCCTCCCACCACACTTTCCATCAGACAAAAAAGTGCAACTAATAAAGTGCTTAAACAGTAGCCTTTTTAAGCAACACAATGGACCCTCTTCCCCAAAATAAAATTTGTCTGGAGCCGCAAAACATATTTGATAACAAAGCTAATAAAGTTTTATATAAAGTTATACTATACTAAACTATGGTTTGTTGAATTTATGAAATTATCGAACAACAATAAAGAAAACTGTTGACATTTGATTGATATTTTTACCTGTTACAACAAAGGAAAAACCAAACGCTTATGAAGAGAAGAAAATACACAGGCAAGTGTCGGCCTACTTTGAAATAAATTAAACACAGACCTTTGTAGGGTTATTTGAGTCCTCCCCGTATTTGTGGAAAATGTATGAAATAAGAAGTACCCTATTTTTAAATAAATAAAAACATATAGCCGCAGCCTAATAGCTTAAAAATATATATTTTAGTTGGCGAAATATTTAAACGAAAAGTGAGAGCAGGTCAGGCTGGAGGCAGACACAGAAACTGCAGCTCGGTAGAAACCAACTGCAGCTTCTGCTCTGATCAAGACGCTGAGCTCTGATCAGCTGAGACCAGAGAAACTCTGTGTTTTCACTGTTTCCACTGAGCAGCCGGTGAGTCAGTGACCAGCTCCTTCACGTGAAGGAGCTCTGGTCTTGTGTCTCTGAGCGAGTGCGCGGGGCGGGGGGCGGAGCCTCGGGACCGGTGCGCTATCTGGGGCACACACACACACACACACACACACACACACACTCGCCCGCTCCTGGTACTTCATGACGGCCTGATACGATGATGTTTTAAAAAATGATCGTGACTTAGTCACGATCACACTTAACCACCAACATTTTCGTCTCGTCTCGTCAACAAGTTAAAATAGATTTAGTCATGCGCTTCACTTAAAAGATCCAGTTTTTTTTTGGCGTGAGAAATTGGATGTGTGGCGTGAGTGCGTGTGAAAACATGCAAAAGCGTGTGTCACACGGCGGAAGCGTGAGAGTTGGCAGCTCTGAAAGTATGAGGAAGGTGATGTGTTTTATCAACATTAAAGAATGTAAACATGTACAAGTAATAACACAAATTTAAATATGAACCTCCTTTAATGCAGAAAAACCTCCATTAACAGAAATGCGGCTCATTCATTTTCAATGGGGTGTAGCTATTTTAGTGATAGCTAGCATGGTTGCGTGTCTCACACAGGGAGATTGACACAGGGCAACATTCAGCTACCGGTCACTCCTGACACTGAGTCACTTTGAAGTCCGAGTCGCTGTGACCTGCAGAGCTGCTTCTTCAGGACAGACCTCCAATCTGAGTCTGCCAGGCAGGGAGGTGTGAACTCCTTAAAGCACAGAAGGAAATGAAAACAGGTCACAGGCTTTTGTGAATGTTCTCTTACCACCGAGAAGAACCAGGATTTACAGATATGAATATAGATGTAAATATGGAGAATAGAATTGATGATTAAGTTTAAAGTTTATACGAGACTAAACAGCCAGTTTCCTCTGTCACTGCCTTGAAACTTCATGTTTTGGGCACTTTAGCTTCAAGAACGATCAAGAAATCAAATCATAATTTTAGATTTTTATTTTCTGTACATTGCTTTTGCTGTTCACTGTGAAGGGAGCATGAATAAACCACAAAACAAGAAACAAAAATCACGTTTAGTATAACAATCCTTTTCCAGAGTGAACTTCTGGACGGGAGAATCATTTGTAAACCGACGAATTTGCCCCCAAAGGCCACCGGGCTGAATTCTCTGGCTGCAAACGAGAACACAGGAAATCAATGAGACATTTTGCTGTGAACTGCAGATGAACTTGCACTTATTCGCTTGTTTATGGATTTTAATTAGGGCCAAATAGTCTCATGAATTTATGTAAAGCTCCCATGCACCACTCTGTGTACATCGCAGATGGAGCAGGGGGAATAGGGCCGGTGGTGCAGGCTGTGGAAGAGGTCTGTGCTCTCCTGCCAGAGCACTGCATGATGTGAAGGAGGCTCAGTTATCTCTGCACTGCGTCTCATCTTTTAGTCCCATTTCAGAGACGCTGCAGTTCCCCCCCCCCTGGAAGCCGTGGTGAGTGACACCAGAAATTCATCCCCTATTCCCCCCATGCTTCACAGCGACACGTCAGCTGCTGAAGCCGATGAGATGTACGACCGAAACTACAAGGAGCGAGTTTACCCATTTGAATAACGTCGGCTAAGAGAACAAGGATTCTCTACCGGAAACCCTTTGATGGGTTTTGCCGTGAAAAGACGACTCGTCAGATTAAACCCCAGACTCTCTGAAAGCAGCCAGGAAGATTGTGGGAAGGGGAGGTGGGGGGGGAACTAACATCTCTGTAATCTCACTCTGGAACGAGCTAAACTTCAACTCTCTGGCAGGAAATGATGTATCAGTCACAGTGGGAAGTTTCATTTCGCCCCTTTGGAGAAAATCACACGTCACTCGTTGGGATTGGAATTGCTTTTTAGGGATGTTTATTCACGTCTGTACAGTGTCTCCTGTTACACAAACCAATATCTGCATAGCTGCAACAGCAAAACGTGTAAACGGAAAAAATCAATTGGAGCAGAGGAGGCTTTGTGTTGTGACAACTGTGGCGACGGGGACCATTGTGTGAGCTTCAATTGGCTGCATGTTTCGGTTTGTGCTGTTTTTAAATAGATTTTAACAATCATCATCTCTTTCCCTGTCACCTCTCATGAAAGTGCACCATTTTAAAATTCAAATTTTACCTTTGGGATGCCCAAATTAGCATCGTGAAATATTCATGGCACTGGTATCGTGCACCTCGGAGGAGCTGAACAGGTACTGGTATCAACACGCCTGTGTTCGTTAATTTTTCATGGGCACAGCGGAGCAGAAGGAACCGTTGATGTGACTCACACGTCAGACACTTTAATTCTTTCTCCTCATTGTGAAGCTGATTGTGTCCTGAGTTACAAATACTGATTTTGATATCTGATTTCCTACCTGCTGAGATTTAGGGACACAACCACACCTACGTCTGTGGTGAAGCCCAATTCATGCTCCTGTGTTGAAGCTGCGTTTTATGTGTGAGTCCTACACACTTTTGCACAATTACGAATGCTCAGACCTTTGCGGAGGCTACGTGTGCACCTACGGCTTATACAGCTTCGGTGCAAATGCATGAATTGGGCTTCAAAATAAAGAAGGTGAACACACTCATGTCAGTAAAACCTGTGTTCATGTAGTTTGACGTGTTGCTATATTATGAGCAAGGCTTTATCAGGGCTGTTGCAACAGGGTGGTCGAAGCAAGTGATTGCCGGGGGCCCCCCAGCTGAGACGGGGCCTCTCAGGGGGCGTTAGTCTGTGGCAGCAGGAAGTTTGTGAGCTCCTTAAATTTTATGATCAGCTGCAGGAAACTGCAACAACACCAAAGCCCCTAATGAGGCCCCATGTTACTCTCTGTTTGCCATTAGCTTTGCACCTTTGGAGGTTTGGCTAGAGAATAAAATATTAAAACGTGTGTGTATGATGTGCAAGGGAGGCTAGTGGAGCATTGCACTTTATTATTATTTATGTTTATGCACAGTTTGATTTTGTTTTTATTCAACATTGGGCCCTCAGGTCCTTTAATCCCTTAAAATGCTCCTGGACATTTTAAATCCTTTTTATAAACACTTTTATTTTGGAGGGCACAGGTCGGCACTTCTGTTTTAACATTTTATTTTATTTTCTAGATTTCAATGTGTAATATATACATTTGTTATAGCAGTAAAAATGATTTAATGCAAACATTGGATACTTTAAGAGGAAAGGAGAAGTTTTGTATAAAAACAGGAAGTGTGCAGTTGTGTTACTTTGGATTTGTTGCCCTCAGCGAGCTTTACTTCCTCTTTTCTTTATGACTTCCTCTGGGAAGGTTTGCACTTCCTTAATGCATGTTTCTCTTAATCAGGCAGAGAGATGTGTTGAGGTCTGTGGTTGAGTCTTTCTTGTGTGTGTGTGTGTGTGTCGTTGTGCTGCTGCTATGATTTTATAATGTTTGCTTGTGTGAGACATTTCAGAGTTTTTATGTAAGAGAAGCCAACAGAACCCATGTGAACTAACCTACAAACTAAGTAACAACACTGATCCACAGCAGCCGCACAATCCCTGGAAGGTACACAAAGTCAAAGTTGAACAATTGTTTATGGGAGAGTGTTTGGGCAAAGTACATTTCGAGAATAATGTTGAGATGTTGAGTGTGAAGTCAAACTAAATCAGAGGAATTGAGAAATAATACTTTGTAAATTAACTGCCAAGAATAAAGCAAAGCAATAATTTTATTGTTACTAAAACAAAAATTCTTAAATATAATTTCACCAAATCATCTACACAAGGGGAGAGATTTTATATTATTTTTTGACTTTGGTGTTGAAATTGCAAGTTAATTCTCAAAGTTCTCATGTTATACTTGTTGTGTTGTTCTCGGTTTCTCTGGCTCTCTGTATTCAGGGCCACTCCCACTTCCCTTATTGTGCCATGTCCATGTTCTATCGTGTTATGTGTGTTTCACTTCCTTGCAGTAAACACAAATTGCCCTTTAGGGATGAATAAAGTTTAAAGACGATATGTCAAATTAAAAACACATTTCCTCTGCGCAGTTGTTTGTTGAAAGATAGTTGAATTTTTAATTGGTGGTTACACTTTGAAAGGGAACAGAAACAGTTTGACTCCGTTTTTCTTATGACCTAAAACTCCTCTGTATGCATCTTGTGTCACGATGTGTTGTTGGCTCTAATGTGACTGTTCACAAATCACTTTTTCCGACTCCCGATGAACAATGTCACCACCTTCAAACACGTCGGCTCGTAACTGGGTGAGTACAGTGTTGGAATTAATTCACTTAAGTTCACCTCAACTTTATTGTCCCTGCAAGGTCGATATGCGCCGCAGCTTCCCAATGAGGTCACACACACTAAAAAGAGATTATAAAAACCTTCACTGTTAATCACAACGCTAAAACAATTCAAGGACATGGTCTTAAAGACACTTTGGCCTCTAATATTAGAAGTAATCGCACATTTGCTTTCAACTCATCCCAATTATCAAAATGTTGCAGGAAACGGGATAATTGTTGTTTTCTTCCACATTCCAATTTTGTGAGGTTTTAGAAAAATGTGTCAGAATAACCTTAACAACAGGAAGTCTCGTTAAAACTATCAAAATAAGACCCAAATCAAAATATACAGTATTTATTGGTCAGGCGTTGAAATATATTTTTGTTATAGATGAGCAGGTGATGTATTTACACTCATAGGTCATTTTCTCCATCATTCTTCATACACTTAATGGTCATTTATACAACTCCAAGTAATATGAGGTGTCAAAACCTTAATTATGATATGAACTATAACTGAAATAAACATTTTACTCCGTCTGACGTCTCACCCACAGGTCGACATGAGCTACAGACAATATCACAAGTGCAAAGTAAATAGGAAATAAAAGAAATGTTCAAACAAAATGGCAGAGGTGACGTGCAGACGGAGAGGAGACGATGAGGGGATGACACAACGCCGGCAAAAGGGAAACGATGACAGATGTGAGGCCACATTAAGCAGCAGGTATTAAGGACGTCAGGCAGATGCAAGCTCCACTGAAAGGTAACAACACGCTCGTTAACAAGCCGCTGCAAACGGGAAACCAAAGTGAAATGTACTACAGCAGGGAAATGTGTAAACAACAGTGATACGCTTTAGAGGAAAACATGAGAACAACACTACTTTAACACAAACAGGACGAATGGGTGAGGAGGACGAAACCTTGAGTTGGGCGGGGCTGTGAGTGCTGCTTGTACATAAAGGCTCGGATTCAATACTGTAGCTTATAATGTTCTTCACTACAAACTACTACAACCAGTACTTCTACTAGCACTAATACTGCTTCTATTACAACTACTACTGGTTTGATATACCAGTAAAATCTTAGATTTCTGCGTATTTTGCCTGGTGTTTGGCTGCAGTATAGATCATTAACCCCACCTCCTCCATGTTGGTGGATGGGGAATGGAGATAACTTAAATGTCAAAATATACAAGTGAAATTCATTTTCCTCACAGATGGTTTCTATGAAGCTCTTATCACTCTGATGATATGTTCAAATAATTATTATCAGTGGTATTATTATGGAAGGCTCTTTTGTGTGTAGTGTTTTTCAGTTCCAGGGTCGATCCTGAGGTTTGGAAGGACCACGGTGACTCTGGTGCAGCAGCCTGGTTTGTTCAGAGGGACACCGCTGTGATTGACAGACGGCCTCACGCCAGCCGTTGAAACCATATTTTGAACCCGAACATTTGAAGTCCCTTTTCCCTCTGCCGCTCCTCGGAGAGCAGGACGCAGGTCACAGGCATGCTGAGCAACCTGAGACTCGGGGGGGGGGGGGGGAACTGGGATTCTTTGCAGGGAGAGAGAGGAAGGAGGGGGGGGGGGGGGGGGGGGAGACTTGCAAGGAGCCTGGTTCGCGCCTCCCTTTGCTCCCAGCGTGGCGTTTTTTTAATAAGGGCACTGGCTGTCAGCACACACCTCTCACCTCCTCTCTATATGTGTGGCTAGAAGTTTTTGTTTAACCCAACAAGCAAAGCCGGGATTTGCAAAAAGCTTCAAAGAGCCGGGGTGTAGCGGTGGAGCTGCAGCAGCTGCCGGGACGCCAGTTGCCACCTGTCAATCAACAGATGCATCCGGGAATCTATATTTGACACGTTCCTCTGACAATTGACTATTTATCCGCTGTGATCAAAAGTGCTTGAGACGTCATCATGGCAGCCGGCGGCAAGCAGCCACTCCAGCGACCTCCTGCTCCACCCGAGGCCCGAGCAGCTGTGGAGGAGCTCGATTAGAGCGATAGTTTACTGTGGATGACATCATTGGCTTCTTTCACCGCGCCGAGGCTTCCTCTAATTAGGACGCTCACTCCTCATCTGCACTGCGAGTCTGACGGGGAGGAACTGACGTGCGGCGATGATTAGAAGTTATTCCGGTTTGTATTTTGGTGTAAAAGCGCGAGGATGGCGCCGCCGATGTAGCAGCACCCTCTCCCTCCGAGCTCATTTGGAGGAGCAATTTACCCGTGGAGGCGGGACCTAATGTAAGTAGAGGCGACTAAATTGAGATCGAATTAGTCAAGAGTACTCTGCTGAGAAACGTGGAGGCTGAGCAGATGGACGATTAATGGAAGTGAAAGTCTGGGTGGTGCACGCAGCGGAGGGGCGCACGCTGCAGAGACAAATATCACAGGAAAGTTTATGTTTTTAAGAACAAACTTGAAATTAGTTTTAAGAATGAGGCTTTTTACAAATGTACATCAGGAGCATGTAACAGGTTCTTTGGACGCTTAACAATACACATAGATAGATAGATAGATAGATGGATGGATAGATAGAGCTATACATAGATAGATAGATAGATATATAGATAGATAGATAGACAGATGGATATAGCTGTAGATAGATAGATAGATAGATATGTGGATAGATGGATATATGGATGGATAGAGCTATAGATAGATAGCGCTATAGATAGATAGATAGATAGATGGATAGATAGATAGATAGATGGATAGAGCTATAGATAGATGGATAGAGTTATAGATAGATAGATAGATAGATAGATGGATAGAGCTATAGATAGATAGATAGATGGATAGATGGATGAATAGAGCTATAGATAGATAGCGCTATAGATAGATAGATAGATAGATGGATAGATAGATGGATAGATGGATAGAGCTATAGATAGATGGATAGAGTTATAGATAGATAGATAGATAGATAGATGGATAGAGCTATAGATAGATAGATAGATGGATAGATGGATGAATAGAGCTATAGATAGATAGCGCTATAGATAGATGGATAGATAGATAGATAGATAGAGCTATAGACAGATGGATAGATAGATGGATAGATGGGTAGAGTTATAGATAGATAGATAGATAGATAGATAGATAGATAGATAGATAGATGGATGGATTAATTTTAATTTTTTATCCTAAACCCCTCCAAAGGTGCAGCAGAGAAGAAGTTCCCACAGGAAGTTGCACTAACCCTCAGACCACAGACTGATATGAAACTAACGTCAGACGACTGATCACATGACACCTGAGCATTGTAGTTTTCTCTCGCTGCAGAAACACAGTCTCCCTCAGCCCTCCGTCCATTTAACCACATTTTGCAACAGGCAGGATACCGGAGGAGAGAGAGAGAGAGAGAGAGAGAGAGAGAGAGAGCGAGTCGGGACATGTTTCCCAGAGTTCACCTCAGGTCTTCTCAGCCGAGGCTAACTCACGCTGCCAAAGGAGACTCTCCAGAGGAGCGGATGCAGGATAGCGAGCCAGATTTCTCAAAGCAAATATGCAAATTTAATACAGTCGCAAAAGTACAAATGCGGGTCAAACGCTGAGGGGGGGAGAGTTGGTGATCTGTGATGCTGCTGCAGCTTCTCCTGAACATCACACGGCTGTGATAGCTGAGGGAGAAAAAACACTTTACAAAACACAAGCAAACAAATGAAGAAAACATTTTCATTACATTGAGAGAACTCGGTTTTATAAACACCTGGAAACACGTGAACTAAACATCTGTTTACTCACTTTGCTGCATTCTCTTCTCTTAATTAATTTATCATTTAATTTTTGCTTTCATAATAAAAACAACAACACACCTCTACTGTCAAATGTTTGAAATAAAAGCCTTAATTAACCTCTGATATAACAACACTTGGTTGTTTAAGGAAGCAGCAGCTCATGTGAGGGATGCTACCTGTGGAAAGGTCACCTGAAGGTGTTTGACAGGATGTTCAGAAGCTTGGGTTTTTCATCTTGTTGAGCGTTGCATCCAAATTTGGATAGAGACAAGGACAAAAACAACTTGGTCCAACTGAGTTATACCTACATACTGTAAATAAATATCTTGGGGACATGTGTCACCACGTTTGCCCTTTTGACGTCATTCCGAGCCCCTGCATCAAGGTCCCGGCGATAAACACTCTCGACCAATCACAAATCGGTCTCAGCTGTCAATCCTGATGTTTCACCCTGTTTTATTTATGGCATCAAATACCAAGAGATGTTCTGGTAACATTTAATTAGCTATACTACAACCAGCCACCAAGGGGCAAAACAAGATGCTGTGGCTCCACTCTTGGGGATCTGACTTGTCATCCAATCTTTATATTTACAGTCTATGTTTTGAACCTTGACCTAGTGGCCATTGGTGGTACTGCAGCCATGAACACTTTCTGCCGTTAAGCTTTCAAAGACGCATTTTCTGCTTCTTCAACGTGTTTATTTTTTTGAAGCCAAGGTCTGGGGTACGTGACAAGCAAAGTGAACTGGCTGTGACCTCCACTTATCACAGCTGTCGCTGACAGACGACTGCAGGGAGTCACACCTCGTACAGGAGCAGAGGACACATTAGACAGCACTGTCGTAATTAGACATATCATCAGATGACATAATTACATGGAGGAACAAGTGCTCAAAACTAAATCTGCTGGTAAAGTCAAATCAAATTGAATAATCTGTCAGTTTTTCCAGCCTCTTGATTCTTCACGGCTGTTTTATCTGAAGCCGCCTCTTCTACGCTGTGTATCTTCTCTCCGTGTGGAGCGAGATTACTATGCGTGATTTCCTCTTAGCGATCTCGATAAGACCATGTGTGTGGTTGTTTGGTGTGTGGGGGGGGGGGAGCATCATGCAACAGAGGTCCCTGTGGGGTCTCGGGTGCATGCAGAACACACACGTGAACGTGGAGGCGTGGAGAAAGCAATCCATCACCAAATGAAGATGCCGCACAGAAACCTAATATGCACAGAATGAGGCGACAGGGAAATGTCACACGTCTTCTGGAAGCTGCTGAGGTTATCGGAGGCCTTTTCTGGCGCCGTGGGAAATGTGTCACAAAGACAAACAACTGAGACGCCGGAGATAAAGGTGCACCGAAGCATTGTGGATAAAAACAAAAGGTTAACTCCAAATTAAATGTATTTGCTTTCACTAAATAACAAAGTCGGACTCAGTTTCTCTTTAATTCGCCTTAAGCTGCTTTATCTGATCTGCTAAATGGCTACAAGAGAAGAAATAAGGATTTTAAGTTTGAGGTGTAACAGATACAAGCGTCTTTATTTGTTAACACTAAGACAAAACCTTAAAAACCGTTGTTCAGCATCTTGTTTCTTCTTTACCTTTGTTATGAGGTAGATCAATGACTCGCCCTTTAATTAAATCCATTCTGTATCGAGTCCTATCACCTCCAGTCGGTTGGTTTGTTGTTTTTCAGCTGGATTACTTACAAACCACTCAATGGAAACGTGTTAGTAACTTATTTAAAATGGAAAAACACAAAACAAGTTGTCAGCTTCTCCTTCCTGTTTAAAAGACGAGCAGTGGATCTGTCCAATCAGTGATGAGCCCTGTGGAAAGAAGGCCCCCCCACCTTGTTAGAAGTTAATGTTGTGTTTCATGATTTGATGGATTGTTTTCTCCTTTGCTGTTGTCTTTTGTTATCGTTTTTCATAATTCGACGTTGTGTTTGGTGATTTGATGCTGTTTTTAGTAATTTGTTGTCGTTTCCTGTGATTTTTTTTTGTCACGTCTTGGGATTTGTTGTCGTGTTTTTGTCACTGTGTCCTGTGATTCCTTTTCATATTGTGCTGTGATTTGTTTTTGTGTCTCGTGATGTGCACCTCGGGGACACCGTACTTTGTCTGGCATCATCTGCTCCATATCCATCACATAGTTTGTGTGATTTAAGGGAAGTTTGATGCATATCAGATTTTGTATTATTCCTTTATTCCCTCCCTCTTCTTCTTTATCCTCTCCCTCACCAATAAGCACTTTGTGTGTAGATGTTAACCGACACGTGAGGACTCCTGCTGTTGGTTGTGTGAACATCATCTTCCTGGTGCAGCCCGTCAGGAACATGGCTCTTTATGAAACCAGCACTCAGCCTTCCCACTCGTGTGCCTCCTGAAGCCACGGCTCCCTCTACAGTCTGCAAAGCGGAAATTTTCCATCCAGTTGCGGGGAGACCATCCAACAGACTGTGTGTGGAAGAGCCGGAGTGCGGAGGTACTCGGCGGGGCACACGTCCGGACACCACAGCCGGAGACGGAGCCTCACTCGTGGGATGCAGCGTCTCGGCTGCGCGGCGGCTGCACCGATACACCCGGATCCGCGCGGAGGAGAATCCGTCATCCGAGGGGCTGATCCCCGGGATCCTGCAGGACAATGGCGAGGGGAGACATGTCTCATTCTTTGCATACTTGAGGAGTGACGACAACTTTCCTCCACTTCCCTGTGCGGACGGCCGGGG
Source organism: Pleuronectes platessa (assembly GCF_947347685.1). Taxonomy (NCBI): domain Eukaryota; kingdom Metazoa; phylum Chordata; class Actinopteri; order Pleuronectiformes; family Pleuronectidae; genus Pleuronectes; species Pleuronectes platessa. The sequence continues at coordinate 17,247,487 of NC_070645.1, forward strand.
GATAGACAAGCTGCAGCGTTCGGACACACAACACGGGATGTACAGCCGGACGATGCGCGCGGATGGATTGTGCCGTTTGGAGCAGCGCGCAGCTCGGTGCGTCTGCGGCGGGGACTCGGGGTGACGGTGTCCGCGGAGATGCGTCGTTCGCTGAGGTCCTCGTCCATGGATGTTGCGGCTCGGCGGCGCTGCGCACGGAGCCTGTGGGCGGCGGTGATTGGACCGGACGCGGACTGGGGCTGACGAGCTTGTTTGTGCGCGAGGAAATTTGTGTTTTGCTTTTTTCCGGAGGGGGGGATCAATACGAGTTGGTGGCGCACCACGAGGACGCAGGAGAGCGCGCACGGAACCAGGAGCTTCGTGTTGAGAACCTTGGATTTAAATACAACAGCAGAGATCTCCATCCCGTCACACTTCCACGCATCTGGTGTCACAAGTGGATGTTTGCTCTGGCACTAAAGTTTTTTTCTCCATGCACGAGACTTTGAAATTGCATTTTTGACCCTTTTTATGGACTATAACAAACATTCTCCATGTGGACTTATCCAGAAAGTTATGGGACATTATAAAGACATTTTAAAGGACGAAAACAATCAGCTGCTTTATTTTTCACACCCACTAAAATGTATACAAGGATGCCGGGCAACATGGCTGTAAACTGGGTCGTGTACTGTGTGTTTTTACTCCCCCTGTTCGCAGTGGGGACAGCCTTCTCGGGGGTCTTCAACGCCACCGACAGAGACATCTTCACCGATGACCTGCTGCAGGTCAAGCTCGCCCAAGGCAGAGCGAGCGAGCAGTGGAAACTCCCGCCGGCCGACTCCCACCCGAACCTGTACTTCAACCAGGTGGACGTGTTGCACTTGAGGCAGAGGTCCTCCACCACCCACAGTCACATATTCAAAGTCATCCGGGCGGCCGTGCTCACCATGCTGTCCAACGTCCCCTTTTACATCCCCCCCGTGAAACACGAGGAGTTTACAAGTAAGTGGAATGAGATTTACGGGAACAACCTGCCCCCCCTGGCTCTCTATTGCCTTCTGTGCCCCGAGGACTCTGCCGCCCTGCAGTTTCTTATCAAGTTCATGGACAGGATGGCCGAGTACCCCGACTGGAAGGTGACCAGTGCCCCCAACGACGAGGTCCCCACGGCACACTCCCTCACTGGGTTCGCCACTGCCTATGACTTTATTTACTCCCAGCTGGACGAGCGCAGGAGAGACTTTTACCTCAAGAAGATTCGCTCTGAGACCGAGGAGCTGTACGAGCTCTCCAAGTACAGAGGGTGGGGGAAGCAGTATCTCCAGAATCATCAAACCACGAACATATTAGCCATCATGACTGGTGCCATAGTGGTGGGATCCCACGACGACCCAGAGTCAATGATATGGAAACAAGTGGCAGTGAACTACATGGAGAAAACTATGTTTCTACTGAATCATGTAGTGGATGGCTCTCTGGATGAGGGAGTAGCGTACGGGAGCTACACGGCCAAGTCCATCACACAGTACGTCTTTCTAGCCCAGCGCCACTTCCACATTGACAACACGCAGAACAACTGGCTGCTGGGACACTTCTGGTTTTACTACGCCACGCTGCTGCCGGGCTTCCAGAGGACTGTTGGCATCGCAGACTCTAATTACAACTGGTTTTACGGGCCGGAGAGCCAGCTGGTTTTCCTCGACACATTTGTCATGAGGAACGGAACAGGGAACTGGCTGGCTCAGCAGATCAGAAAGCACCGACCCAAGGACGGCCCCATGGGGCAGTCGTCGGCGCAGCGCTGGGCCACGCTTCACACGGAGTACATCTGGTTCAACTCCCACCTCACGCTGCAGCCTCCCCAGGATTATGGCAAAGCGAGGATGCATATTTTCTCTAACTGGGGTGTGGTTACCTACGGAGCCGGACTCCCCATCGGACAGGGTAACACTTTTGTCTCCTTTAAGTCTAGCAGGCTGGGTGGCCGTGCGGTCTATGACATTGTGCACGACAAGCCGTACTCCTGGGTGGACGGCTGGAACAGCTTCAACCCGGGGCACGAGCACCCGGACCAGAACTCTTTCACATTTGCACCTAACGGACAAGTGTTTGTGTCCGAAGCACTTTATGGACCAAAGTACAGCTACCTGAACAATGTGTTGGTTTTCAGCCCGTCTCCCACCAGCCAGTGTAACAGTCCGTGGGAGGGTCAGCTGGGGGAGTGTGCTAAGTGGCTGCGCTGGACTGATGAAGGTGTGGGCGATGCCAGAGGGGAGGTGATTGTGGCCTCCTCGCACGGGGACACCTTGTTTGTGAGCGGGGAGGCTGTGTCTGCCTACTCCTCCGCCATGAGATTAAAGAGCGTGTTCAGAGCGCTGGTTCTGCTCGACCCACAGACGCTGCTGGTGCTCGACCACGTGGAGAAGTGGAGCGACTCGCCCGTGACCACCTTCAGCGCCTTTTTCCACAACCTGGACATTGACTTCAAATACGTCCCGTTCAGATTCATGGACAAGTACAACGGCGCGATGATGGACGTGTGGGACGCGCATTATAAAATGTTCTGGTTCGACGCCCAGGGTCACAGCCCCGACACCAGGATCCAGGAGGCAGAGCAGGCGGCCGAGTTTAAAAAGAGGTGGACTCAGTACGTCAACGTCACTTTCTCAATGTCGGGCACGGTCAGCAGAGTGGCTTATGTTTTGCACGGGCCGTATGTCAAAGTGTCCAACTGTAAATTTGTGGACAATGGAAAAAATGGAGTCAGAGTTTCTTTAACCATAAATAACACAGAGAAGGTGGTTTCAATAGCCACAAACTATAAAGACATAGGGGCCAGGTTGAGTTATTTAGGATTCGGAGGCCACGGGAAAATCGAGGACGGGGATCAGATCACTCGATTCGGCCTCGGGACTCAACTCGTCCCCAAACTGATCAGCAGCGATAATCAGCTGTTTGACTTCGGGTTCGCAGTCAACGTAGTAGCGGGGGTGGTGATCTGCGTGGCCATCGGGTTCCTGACCATGCAGAGGAGGTTTTACGTGTGCTTCAGCAGGCTGATGCGTTACGCCCTGCTCACTGTGCTCATCCTGTGGATAGCTGAGCTAGTGTTTGTGTCCAGCAGCTGCGATCAGCTGCTCTGTGGGGTGAAATGGAAAAGTGCAGGGGCCAAAAGTGAAGTGAACAAACAGATCAGACTTTCCGAGCAGCAGCGGTTCCCCCTCCCCACCGTGGTCATCACAACCCTTCCCGGGTCGGGGTCGGAGATACTGAAGCATCTTTTCTACAACAACTCAGACTTTGTTTACATACGAGTCCCCACGGAGCACGTTGACATTCCTGAGACTGAGTTTGAGTTTGACTCGCTGGTCGATGCCTGCGAGTGGTCAAGGTCAGACGCAGCGCACGGACGGTTTAAGATTATTCAGGGCTGGCTGCACTCGCTGGTCCACAACACCAAGCTGCACTTGCAGAACATTCAGCTGGTGGAGGGCGGCAGGGTCAAACAGCCCCAGAGAGCCGCCTCCCCCAGGGACAGAAAGAAGAGGTCCCGGCGGAGGGAGCCGGCGTCCGAGCTGAAGGGCAGACTGAGGGCCAGCCTGGACAGGGACGCAGAGTACATCAGGGAGATGAGACGACATGTCGCCGAGTTCCCCGACGCCCGGGTGGTCCTCAACATGCGGAGCGGAAGCTGGGCCCTCAAACTGCCTTTCCTCCAGGAGGTGGTGGGACACTCTCTGAGGTCAATCTACTTGGTGCGAGACCCTCGAGCCTGGATTTATCTGATGCTTTACAACAGCAAACCAAGTCTCTATTCCCTGAAAAACATCCCGCAGCACCTCTCCCTGATATTCAAGGATGCTGCCGTCAGGGAGGGGTGCCCGAGCGTGGCCCCGGAGTTTAAAACAATCCAGAGTGTGCTGTCCCGTTCGGAGGCCAACCCGGCCCTCGTGCTGGCTCACCTGTGGCTGGCTCACACCGCGGCGGTGCTGAGGGTCAACGAGGGCCTCCCCGAGGAGTCCTACCTCCAAGTGAGGTTTGAGGACGTGGTCAACTTCCCGCAGGAGACGGCGGAGACTATACACACATTCCTGGGGGTGCCCCTGTCGCCCGCAGCCCTCAACCAGCTCCTCTTCACCACCTCCACGAACTTGTACAACCTCATGTATGAAGGGGACATCTCTCCAACCAATATTAACATGTGGAGACAGAACATGCCTCGAAAGGACATACGGCTAATAGAGGACGTGTGTGGGGGGGTGATGAAGAGGCTGGGCTACACCCGGCTGGCGAGTTAACTTTGCTGCTGCTGGTCGGCTGACACCGAGCTGTCTTGTTTACTGGAGCTGCTGCAGGAGTTCTGTTGAGTTGTTGTTTTTTGCACTGACGCTTTGTTCTAAAGGGATTTCTGTGTCTGTTAAAGTTTTTTTTTCTTTCTGTTGTTTTGTGTTTGTTTTGGGGGAATGTAAGGTGCAGACACAGATGCTGGTGAGGGAGGAATATTTTACATTAAAATAGGTGAAAGGAAGCTTCTGTTATCACTCTTTTATTTGTTTCCTGCAGCTCTTCACACTTTAGACCTTTGCTCTGCAGAGGGAAGCCACTGAAACTCAGCATAAAGTTTAATGTCATTGCGGCGTCCTAGAACAGCTCAGTTTCTCCGTGTGTGTGTGTGTGTGTCTCGCTAATCTGTGCTGTCTGAAAGATGTTGTGCAAAATCCATATCTGTTATGACTGGACTAAGGGAGGGATCAAGGGATATTTACTGCTTTTTGGAACAGATACGTTATGAAGCTCATTAGGAAATAAGGCTTGTCTTTATCGACAGGCCCGGGTTTGTAGCTGTGGGAGACTAATTTGGCTTTCGTGAATTTTAATATCTGAACCTTTCAGTGCTTTTTTTCCCTTTGACAAACTGTAAATACATGCTGCAGTGTTTAGACTCAAAGCCAAGCAGAGAACAAGAAGACGGCAGCTGTGCTTTATTGTTATGATACAGGCATAGAAACGATAGCGGTTGTGTTTTCATCGTGCCAGTAGAGGGATTTTTATTATTTGTATTATTTGAAGCTGTAAGATGTCATGACAGTTTTGTTGGCTTAGCACTTTCACAGGGACTCTTTTGATTGTATGTGGGACTCAGTGCATTTTCCACCAGCTTCTCTTTTACTCTCATGTACTCGATTAGCTTGGAAAAAATCTTAAACCTCCGAAGATATAAACTAAAAAACCTCTGAAGATATAACCTGGAGAAGAAAGAAAGTTAGAAGTATTTACGGGCTCCAAAGACACATATCCCAAAGGATCAGGAATGAATATGATTATTATAACTCCCTTTGGCATTTATTGAATTAGATCAGAGGGAAGTACTTAATGGGGATCAAACTGGGGGAGGAAAAAAAAAAAACTGTCAGCCTTGACACATTTCTTGTCAATGCAATTTCCAAAGCACCCCCCTCAGCTCCTCAATATTAATCTGCAAAATGCCATAACCGAGGCTTACCCTGTGTTATATTGCTGTGCTATCTTCTCTATAAACGGCCCTGCAGGAGTCTCCATTTCCTGTTGTGGTCAATCAGATTTCTCGATGGTCTTTATCGGGGCCTTTGTCTTGAGAGCGAGCAAACTGGAGGAATATTAAGTAAAGAAAATAAATAAATAAACAAAGTCAGAGACCGTTTCTACTCTGTGACGCTCTAACGCTCTCTGGGCTTCAACGTCCACTCCCCAGTAACCTCGGATGCTGTCTCGCTTAAACATGTCTGCAATGTAAGTGGATCACATGTATCAAACAGACTGGATCATATAGACTCTCCCGTTGCAGCTGTATGCAAAATATTACATTCTGTGGCCATTTTGGAAACGAGCATCTTCTCTCATCTATAGACACAGTCCTGTTTGTTTGTTGTTTTCTCTTTTTTTCTTGACTGCCTGGAAAACCCGTTTGATGTCCGTGGTCTTTGAATGTGTAGACTTGGCAGACACGCTCTCACTTTGGTGTTGCAATCCTGTTACCAACTCTGTTTTGTATTTGCTCGTGGGGATATGGTTCCATGCTTCTGTGGCCTTGAATTACAATCATGTCTTTATAAGGGTTTTTTCTCTCTCAGTGTGTGTGTGGGGGGGCTCTGGAGCTGGAGCTGGAGGTGGAGAAGAAATAATAAATTCATAAATATATTGACAACCATTCTGTGTCGGGTGTGATTAAATGTGACACTTCAACTGTTATCTTTCACTACATGAGAGCGAACATAGGTTTTTAATTCGCACACATGCTCTCTCTGAATGTGGCTAAAGTACAAACGTCTTCTTAATGCCGACGCCTTCTGAGCCGCAACAATTATGCGGCGGGCAAAGTCTCAATTTGTATTAGACACGGATGACAGAGGTCTAATTGCTTATACGGGTGACAGGCATGACAAGGAGGAGCCAACAATTAAAAACATGTCAGGATATTCGTCTGTCATGCTCCGACTGAGACGGCAACTTAACAGGAGGACGCTTTCCAAGGAGCACATGCGGCGTCTCGTGTTTCAGAGCGGTCTCAATGAGTCAGTCGTTTCATTACTCATTTGTTCTTGATCCCTCCTGCGACGCTCCGGTGCTTGGCAGGGTCCTGTTCGTCTAATCCTTCCAAGCAGAGGCACATAATTCACAGAAAAAAAAAAAATTCATCCCCAGGCAGATGCTTGGGAAGGGAGGTTTCTACGAGTTCAGACTTGCACTCAGCGGCAGTGGAGTGGACTGAGTCACTGGGGAGCTGCTGGGAGTGATTGGGAACACTGGTGCATGAGTAGTCTCACTATCAAAACTTGGTTTAACCTTCTACTTATTGACGAGTGTGTTAAAGTAACAGAACACCAGTTGAATCCTAGCTAATATTAGTATTTGATTTTTATGGTACCACTTTGTTATGCAACAGCCTTATACAACAGTTAGTGGTTGTAACAAGTTATTTACTGTTTATTTATGGTTAATTTATTATTTACAGTTGATCAGCATCTGTTGATATCTTCCAGTGGTGGAAAGTAACTAAGTACATTAACTCTTTTCATGTTATTTTCATTTAAATAATGATAAAATCATTTAACAATGCTCAAAGTCATTTAACAGGAAATAACTGTGTATAAAATACACATCATAATCACACATTGGAATAAGATGGACGTCATTATCAAACATAAATCAGTTATTTTTTACTTTATACTTCTATTCCACTGTATGTCAGAGCTAAACATCTTACTTATTACTCTGCTAAATGTATATGTGGTAATTATTTGAAAGATTTGCTTATTACATCAAGACTTTTTTTGAGTACTTCTTTGATTTCTCAACAGTTTATTTACCTCTAAACGTCTCAGACAGTTGTGTCATGATGTGAGGACAAGTTTTCTCAAATTCCAAGATGTTCCCCCTAAAATAAACAAGTCTAATTTATATATACAAACTTTATTTATTTACTTTATTTGTTATGCCCCCTCTGTTATTCGCTCTATGACCCTTCAGATGTTTCCTGTGACCCTATAAAGGGCCATGAACCCTCAGTAGAGAACAAACAACAGTTATGATTAACTAATTATATTAAAACTAGCTCAACTTCAAACACTGAACTTGTCATATCTAATGCTATGACAGTGTTTTTACTTCTGATATTTCAAGAATATTTTGCAGATCTAATTTTAATGCAGGTCTTGTATTTATTCATATATCTGTTTTTATTCTACTAAAATAAGAAATTCTGAATACTTCTCCCACTAAGACACAACACGTCTGCACCACACACAACCCATTAAAGTATTGACATCTACAACTGGAGGCTTGATGGAGTATTGTGGAACATTCTCTATCAATAACTCGTTAACATTTACAATTTACAAATTACCGGCTGATTGCACCGTCCTAACGACAGCTCTGACTCATGGAGCTCCGTCGATGGCCTGTGTGTTTATCACCCTCTGTTAACGACCTGTTAATATTTATAACTGCAGACTTGATGGCTTATTTGTTAAAGTTTATGAATAGTTAATAAATGGATTTTGGAGCACAGAGAAACGGCAGCCGAGGAGATTCTTCACAACAGGCAGCACCCCCCCCAGAAATCTCTTCAGTAATGAGCTTATGACTTATAGAGAAAATAAATTATTTGTTGACCATTAAAAAATCATTTAGTTACAACTTTTTTCCATTTCCATTGAGCGTCTAATGAGGATTTTTATATATTTTATAGTCCCATTTTAAAACAGATCCATAAACACAAGACAACATAAGAAACACTATCAATGTCTCGTTTGCATTTATATGCAGACGACATACTAACTTATATTGATAGTGGAGACACTCAACTAACTTTATACATCTAATTAACTGAATTCATGTTTCTTAAACCATTCATTTATTAATTATACTGTTTTGACTTAATGGCTTTTTATTGAAGATGTTAAGGATTTATCAAACATCATAGTTACAGCTCATAAACCCATCTAAAGGCTTTCTGAAGAGAAATGAATACTTAATTCATATTTAATGACACCATATTGTTCGTCTAAATTAATTAATTGAGGGTTAACGGTATATTTACACTTAATTGCACTACTTCCCTTCATGTTGTTAGCATGTGAATGATCTCTGATGCCTTCTTAGAAATTGATGAAACAATAACAGTTTATTAATGAATCTGCAGCTGTGACATCTATCAGCCCTTTATGAAACATTTATTATGATATATAACAGTGAGAAACTCGTTTTTTTATGGTTATTACATAGAATATTTTTCACAACCTGGCAAGTCTGTGATTTATTAACCATGACTGAATCTATTGTAAATGATCTATTATCCCTTCACAAAGAGAACCTTATATAAAGGCAGAATCTTTTTTATACATAATGTCAGACGGAACACGTCTTTATCACCGGGGCCTTTGTACAGGACGGCACATAAAAAGCTAATCAGGCTGGTCCACACATTAAGTTTTAGTCTACCAATTAAATTTAATGACATTTTACAGACAGGCTAAAAATAAAAGCTACATGTCACAGTGTGTTTCCATAGAATTTATTCCCACCTGAAAATATAAAACTGCGAGCGGCTGCTGCTGCTGCTGCACAGAAAGACAAATGGGCTTTATGAAAAGCTTTTGATGTCTGATCACAGGGAGCAGACCTGCAGAACTAATTCAAACTGGAAGGTTGCCTCATAGATTATCTCGCACGTTTGATAGCCAATACATAATCATTGCATGAAATAAGGTTTCACAGGGAAAATGATGAAAAGCCGGGTTGTAATCTAATTCCACACTGCAGCTCGGGTAAGTGATCAAGTGGCTTTTCTCAGACTATCAAGTACACGGAGGTTATCCAGACAGAAAGGGGGGACTCAATTTCAGCTGAGTAGTCATATACCCTTCCCTGTTCCACCTTTATCTGAGTCCCAGGAGAGCCTCTCCCTCGCCGGCAGCCATCGCTCCTGCCACTGCTCATTAATTAACCTTTGCTGCAGCCGCCGGGGGCGAGCGCCGCCCGAGACTGTGGAGAGGAGTCACCGGTGATACCGCCCGGGTCTATTGTGCTGGAGAATTACTCCGGTAATGAAGAGCAACACTGTCTCTGTGAAGAGTTTCAAACTTAAAAACATGCATTTGATGTGCACGAGCGTGTCCTTCAGATGACAGAGCAGCTGGCGACGCTGCCGCTCTCTCCTATATTTAGTCATCTCCTCTGTGGTAAACAAAGCCTGCGAGGGCCTCGGATCCCGCGGCTCAGATTTACCTGCTGAGGACGCGGCTGTGCTTGAGCCACGGGGGGGGGTGCAGAACCAGGGGAAATCTCTATTAACAGGCGTTGACTTGCAAGGAAATATGGCGCGTTGTCAATGTGCAGCTGGTGGCGAGTCGTTGGGATGTTCCCGGTGCCAATAAAGCGGCGGCAACTGCTAATGAAGCCCAGTGTGCTCTTACAGCGCGGGGGGAATCAGTCCAGATGAGACATTTAGAATTTCACTTCAGGCGAATCTCCACAGAGAGGCCGGCTCACAGCTGTATATCAAAACACTGCACAGAGCTTCACACACACTCTCTCTGCTGCCAGCTTCTGTCGGCTCCTCTCGCCAGCCGAATGTGACAGGATGAGATAATTCCACGTTAACTGCTTTGCCGAACTATTAATAGAAATATCGTGTCCTCTGCGGGTCCGTCTGGGAAATGTTGTTTAAAAGTCCTTGGAGCATTTTTTGTTATAGTTTGTTTATCGTTGCAAAAATAAAACATGTGAGTTCTGTTTACCTCTGAGTGTCTTTTTACATTCCTCTGTCTGAAAGTCAAATGAACGTCTGTGGTGTCGTGTTGTTTCTCGATAAGATGTGATGAGTGAGGACTTGACTCGGGGAAGTTTCTGACTTTTTGACTTTGAAAGCGAGACCCGTCCCATTGAGCCGATATCCTGTCGGCTTAACCTGTCTCTCTTGTGACATTTTGGTAAATCCCCTCCCCCCCCTTGGAAATCGAACCACCGTACAGTCATATCCCTCCGTGCCACGCTCCTCTGTTTCTCCTGTTGCGGTTTTGCACCAGCAGAGTGATGTGTGAGCTGGAAGAAGAGATAAAAAGGGAGGGAGAGGAAAAACACCAAAAAAATCGACCAAATGATTTCGCACGGTGTGTGACTAATGTGTGTTTACCAATTGTGTTATGGAAAGGGTTAGCCACTGCGATTTAATGAGCTGTTCCCGCCTGTTGAAGCAGAGGGGGGCGACCGAGGCCTGGTGCTGTTCCGACGGATTGAATCCAGCTGGCCCGCCGACACACAGACGAGGGGGGAGAGGCCCGTTTCCTGGATGACACACTCTGTAGTCCTTCATTACTGGGACCAGGAAACCATAACCCGCCTGTCAGAGAGCTGCCACGGCCACCGCTCTCCCCTGAACCGCGGCTCAGCCGGGGGAATGTCTGTCCCGGGGATCGTTCTCATGTTTTATGTTATGCACAATAGAACTGATCGGAAAAAAGGAAGCTGAATATATGTCTGAGTTTTTGAAGGGACGTCCCATTTGGCCTAATTACATAAAGCATGAGTCATTGATCCCTAATTAGTGGAATTTGTGTCTGGAGGAGGAGTAATGGCGTAATGGAGTAACAGGCGAGCGACAGCCCGGTGTCAGATCTCCAGAAAATGAAATGAAAGGCAGGATTTCCTCCCCGGTCCTCACTTACATATTCTCATCTTATCGCTCCTGTCAGACCCGGAATGGAAAAGCTACTTCCTCCAACAAAGAATTGACAGGAGAGCCGCACCGTGAGCTGCAGAGATAAGCCAATCATTATACTCTGCACAGATTTGATATCATCCTTCCTCCTCGCAGCCGTCCCACCCAGTGCGACTCCGGAATCGAACCTGAAATGAGTTTCTTTCTCCGTTCCCCTGGGTGACCTTCCCCACAACAACAAAAAAATAAAAAAACGCAATTTCAAGAGGCCCTTACATTTCCTTGTTATCACACTATTGGCTCTGAACAGCTCCCGACAACACTGTTTTATTTTGAAAAGAGACATCTTGACACTGACAGGCGGCAGGAGATGAGGGACGCTCGTCACTCTTCTATTCTCCCCGGTGAGTGCGAGCTGCAGAGGAAGACAGATGGTCAGATTCTCTGCTCATATGGTTCTTGTTCCTCAGAGATCAGCAGCCTTGGCACCGCTCAGCAGAAAGAAGAATGTGAAAGGAAGAGAGGATAAGAAATTATAGTGTTTGTACAAAGCCGGGGACGACGCCACCACCTCCCTGGGGAGCTGCTTTACAAGGAATTCACAGAGAAATACATGCAAGGATAATAAGAGGTGAGAATAAGAGGTGTCATCTTTGATGGGGCAGTGATGATGAAGTGTCCTCGATGACCCAGACAGCACGTTCTCATACTCGTACTCATACTCATACTCCTACTCCTACTCAAAGTACTCATACTTTAGCTGAATCATTCTGCAAAGCTCACAGATACACAAAGTAGATAGATTAAACACATAAAGTCTGTGTTTTAGAGGCAGAAACAAGACGCTCAGTTCCCAGCATGGTCTCATAACACTGTGCACCATGTAAGCACATAATTAGTATTATGGTAGAAGTAGATTTTTAACTTGGGGGGGGGGGGGGCTCCCCTGCTCGGTCCTTCGGGACAGGGCCGTGGATCCAGTGTAGTAGAGCAGGTCTCGCCTTAAGGCCTTTAAGTGGTTTAGAATATTGTTCCAAAAGTAAATCCTAATTAATCATCTCACAGTGAACCTTGGGACTCTGGCTGGTTACTGATCCAGTCTTCATCACCACGTTCTGTCTTTTTCTGGATGAAGAACTTTCACTGAGACGCAGTCGTGGATCAAAACTGAAAAAGGTCTGTTGGTGTCATGCACTCAGGAAACTTTGGAGGACAAAAAGAACCTTATTGATAGATATAGAATGATGGAACACAACGACATAAGAGAAAATACGATAACATAATAAAAAACAGAACAACAAAAATGTGTTGCTGTCTTTTATGAAATGTGGGGATCTAATAATGCACCTAGCTGGAACATTTAGGCCACAAATATAAGTAGATTCTAACAATTACAGAAATCTTTGACTCACAAATCTGTTTGTGGGTTCCAGGGTTCCATTACTTCAGCTCACTCACACAGTTACAGAAAGAAAAGCTGCAACCATCGCACTTCCTGCTCCAGACCTGCAGGTTCAGTTTGGGCACTGCACCAGATTACTGGACTACTTGTAAACTGTACTTGAGTGAATCATTTGTGCAAACCTGCGACTTGTGAATCTACCTAACCAACAGAGAGGAGATGAAGGAGGAGGAGCAGAGGCCGGAGCTAACCACAGAGTCTGTTGTCGCCTGGTAAAGTGAAATCTTAAGCAGCAGACAAGCAGACTGTTAAAAACACTGAAGTAACGTTTGTTTATCACCAAATGTCTGAGAGATAATCAAAGAAAGCAGGAACCCAGTGGATGCTGCTCCGGTGCCAGGATGGAGTTTTGAAGAAGACTTGAAAGCTAACCCAGTTTACCTCTCTCTCCATCACTCTCTGCCACGAATGCCAAAAAGGAAAATGAGACGCACTAAACACATGATCTAGAAACTGCGCAGTGCAGAAATGAGACGCACTAAACACACGATCTAGAATGTGCGCAGTGCAGAAACTGTTCCACAGAAGCGACCGTGTGTGAGCTCTGAGATTCGTTTATCCTCCTCCTCCACCGACTGACTCTCAGGACTTAAATCTGAACCACAATTTAACTTTAAAGAAATGTTATCAAGCAGCAACATTCGAGTCTGTCACTGCACGGTTGGATTTAATAATTCATCACTTCTGACAAAAAAAAACTCCTTTCGTCTCTTGAATTGCAGGAGTGGATTTTTTTAACAACCTGTGGTCCCCCCCCCCCCCAGGCTGTTTACTTATTGTCATTTGTGGCCTTTTTGCAAACAGCCCTCGACAGCTTCTGATTTGACTCGGAGGCGCAAAGTGACGGCATTACTTTAATAAGCGGCCGTGGTCACAGCGGCTCGGCTCCTGAGCATCGACTGTAACAGGAGTAATGCGTGGACGCTGTCCCTCTGGCTGAGCTGCCTCATTAAAAGGGCTGAAGAAGAGTGACTGGCTGCAGGGGCGATGCATTATTGATGAGAGAGTCTGATTAATTGAAAATATCCTCTGCAGCAGGGGAGGGAGGGAGGGTGGTGTGTGTGTCTGTGTGTGTGTGTGTGTGTGTGTGCGGTTGGAGTAAGTGGCTTCATTTTGTGTGAGCAACTTAATCAGTCGATGCAAAGCTCACTTCTGCGATTGTTATTCTGCACAGACACACACCAACCAGACAATTTACTGTAAATGCAATCACATACATGGGAAGTTGTAAATTGGATTGCTCATACTCCAGATGGGAGTAATAATCTTCGGCAATCTGCGGGATGTCACTCGGTATTAAACAATAGCAGATATTTGTGAGCGACGGTGATCTACCCCCCCCCCCCCCCCCCGATGCTGGGCTGCACCTGCGACACCGAGTGAGCCGTGTAAATAAAAGATGAAGCCGTCAGGAGGTGAAGCAACAGGACCCGAAACGAATTAGCAAAAGTAATCACAGCATAGTAACAACACCGAGGAGGGTTTTACAAGATTCAGAGGAGGCAGCCGAGGAAAGAGGTTGAACCCGCGTGTCCTCCTCCAATGAGACGGTTTGTCCTGGTGTGCTGAAGTCTAATGGTTAGATACAAAGAGGGAATGCAGGTGGAGAACTGGAACAACTTCTGTGATGTTCAATTCAATTCAGTTACAAGAAAGGCAGATTATTTGTTCATCAAGAGGCCTTTTGAAGGAATTTAGTTTGAAAACACACAATTTGAATCACCAGCGCTTCTGCCTTGACTTCAATAGTCTCAAAAATGTTATCATATGAATTTAAGGCCTTCAAAGTTCTTACATAATTCGAAATTCTACATACTAGATCTTAAGTAGATTTAGGAAGATAGATCTGATTCCGGTGTTGATGTGCTGTCAACATAAACACTTAATTTCTGCAGCGACGTGTCACTTCCTTCCTCATTTTCCTGTGGAACATATCCGACAATCTCCTGGTGCGATTATTATATGAGAAATCAGAAAAGTCAATAGAGAGACAGAACAAAACTGTTCAGACACTTTCTGGACTTCAGGTCTGAAAATGGAGGAATTCTAAGGAGACGACTCTCCTGCAAGATCACAAAAGCAAAATCAGTTCTTTCTGAATCAGTGATGTCAAAACAGTGAGATTGGATCACAAAATGTTTTCTCTTTTCCTTTTTGGATGACATGAATCACCAGTGAGGTTCAGTGTTTAATCAACTTGTTGAATTGAACACTCTGAATGGACGAGTTGGTTTTAAGTGAACCCAGACGTTAACTAGGACAGAATCTTGAGTTTAACGAAGATGCGTTTCTTGGGTCTGTGTCCAGAGGTTCTGGTCAGTCTCCTGTGGCTGTTGTGTAACTTTGAACCTGATGTGACCCCCCCCCCCCCCCCCGCCCCCCCTCCATTAGCTTCCGTCCTCCCCATCCTTTGTCAACATGCAAATTCAGTGCATTCTCCTCACTGAACTTCCATTAAGACCCATCAAGGCTGCCATCAGGATTCTGTGTGAAGTCCTGCCAGGGGAAATTACAAGCCCCGCAGGCAGCTGCCAATAAGAAGTGACTTATATATAAACCCACATTAATTTAAAATTCTTAAAGGCAGAATATATTACGCACTGAGTCACTTTTTTCATAAGATGCTTAAAGGACAAAAACTCGATTTTACCCCTGAGTTTGATGTGACATTTAGCAACTGGAATGTGATAGTGATTTCATATTCAGCGCTGGCTTCCGTTACCCACCCCCCCCCACATCAAGGTGGTACGAGGTGGGAGGTCAACCGAGCAGGAGGAAGAGCCCCGAGGCGAGTGCTCCACTACAATATGATGTGATGGACGGACACACTGCGTCTCGACCCCTCTGCAGAGTGGAAATGTCTGGCTCTCTGTGGCTGTGATGAGTCCCGGTGCTGAGGCTGCACTCACACTCTGTTTACACTCGTGTTAAAGGTCGGAGTCTGAAGTATTTCTCAGCCTCCTCCGGGGACGCGACACACAAACAGGACAACAAATTTAACTACGGAGACAACGCACGGCTCTGAGTGCTCGAGCGAGAGCCGGGTGTGAAATCCAACACCGTGCGCTAATGAAGAGGACGTGACATGTTTACTGGCCCTGAGGAGGCTCTGGTACTCCAGAGGAAAAACAACCAACAACAGTCGGGTAACGATGGTTCGACTACACGTAAACAAATCGCCCCGTTCTGTCGACATATTGTTGTGGAGCTGTGAGATCCCAGCTGGGACTGCTCCTCTCTCAGACCCTCTCTCTGTGGCCAGAGGATCCAAATAATCCATTACTCCTGAAGTCAGAGCCTCTCTGCTCCTCGGGGCATCAGCAGACTTCAATACCCTTTATAATGTAGTTAATTAACCACGTGTCCGAGTCGGCAGAAAAAGCCCCGACAATGTGATTTGTAAGTTGGATAAGTAGAAAAAAATACTTTTGCAGTAAAAATAAAAACAGTTGCGCTGACAAAAAGCAATAAACCACTTTCAGCGGTTGTAACTTATATAGATAATCACTTAGAGACTTTCCTGTAATAAAAAATTCAGCCAAAGAAAGTAACTCTGACACCGGCGTGAAAAGATTTCCACGATATCTTTAAGTATCCGTGAAATGGAATTACAGAGGAGAGTATTGCACAGAAAGACGTGAATGTATCTTTACCGTTGTTTGAATTACATTACATTTCATTTGGCTGACGCTTTTATCCAGAGCGACTTACAATTAGTACACTCAACATTCATGAGGGGCCATTTTAGGGGCTCAGTATCATGCCAGGGACACTTCGGTAGCAGATGGGGAAGGGTGGGGATTGAACCGCCAACCTTCTTGTTGGAGAACGACCACTCTACCCCCTAGGCCACACCGCGAATGAGGAACAGAAATTTAGCTGAGCACTTATAAATGCAGAAATGAAATAGAGAAAATTGCTGTTTTTTTAAGTGTTTTTGCGTTTTTGTGAGATGAAACTTATTCACCCGAACCCAGAATCGTAGAATCCAAAGAAGAGTTAAGAGCCTGTGAGTCGTCTCTTTCTTTGTGCTTCTTTTTGAAAGCTCATTTTCTCCCGTCTGTGATCTGTCAGAATGAGCGTGAAGCCGTTTGCCACATCGCTCCGTTTACATTTCGTGCCCCCTCTCCTCGGCCGTGTGTCCTTCTCAACCGGCCCTTTCTCATCCGAGGGCCACTGATTGTAGATAATAGCTTATTCCAGAGAAAATCAATCAGATTCCCTCTGAAGATTGTCAGCCCTCGTGTTGGTTCTGTGGCGCGTGTCGGTGTTTGCTTTACTCACCGGGCCGCTCACATTAAAGAGGGAATTGTGCAACTGGCTGAAGGTAACACGCTAACCCCCGGCTAGATAAAGGCCGTGCACGTGTGTGTGTGTGTGCTCGTCTGGAGACGTGATGTGTTTTTCTCTCTCAAGGACGACTTCATGCAAACGGAGAGGAGACACTTTTCCATCTTCAGCGACGCCTGGACGCTGCTGCTAATAGAATCCACTTCCTGATTCCAACGAGCGCCCGAGTGCAGAAACTGGAAAATAACAAGCCGCTCTTTACAAATCAGAACAATTTCAAGGTCTCGCAAATCTAAAGCTGCACAACTGGGTAATTTATTTGAGCTCTTTCTCTGCCGCCATTATTCGCCGCTCCTTCATTCACGGCCAGCGTGGCGACTTGAAGCACTGAAATATTAGATTTCTTGATTTGATGTCATTGTTGATCAAGGTTTTCTCAGCCCGAGCTCGTGGCCCTGCCAGCGTCTGGCAGCCGGAACGTCAATATCAACCTGGTTAGCCGTGTTTTCTTTGGTCGCCTTGCCAATTCACCGCCGGCTTTCATCAGGGTTATTGGCGAGGAGTCAATCTGCTGTTTGACGAGGGAGGAAGAGGAGATGAAAGAGGTTGTTTACCGTTTCAAGAAAGTTCCCATAATCCACATCTCTTTGTTGGAGGTGATGGACGAGGAACGTGTTGAATTATCCACAGAATCTACTTTAATTTCCTCTGGCTTTTGAAATGAACCAGACTTTATCATTCACAATTCCACTTGTGTTGTGTTGTGTTGAATGATTTCTATTAGCGCTGCACCGATGCTCTTCAGTTTCCTCATGGTTGAGTATCGAAGACGCACTTAACGCACCGATGAACGACTCTGTGTGTTGTTGTGTCCTTGAGATGAAGCTTTGTACTAAAAACCATTCCCTTTTTTAAATACCTTTTCCCTGAACTGGAACGTGTTCCCCATGTGTCCACCAGATGATCTAACAGGGACTCTTTTATTCCCAGTCTGTGTAATCTACACAGCTCAGTGATCCCAGCAGCACACACACACACACACACACACATAGCTTTAGGTTTAAAGCAGGACTCCAAATTCTGTATTTCCGCTTCAGCAGAGAGACTTTAAAGAAGCATCAAAGTGAGACATCAAACACGAAACCAGCAACTTTCACAGCGTCTCTGATAAACAGCGACTCTCCGATGCAATAATTCAGCCTAAAAAAACACTTGGAATTCAAAAGCTTCTCAACAACACGCTTTTCAGAGTCAATGGAAAAACTTTGGCTTTTTAAAATCATAATATATGTTTTTGTGGGAGCTTGTGAGTCACTGAGGGGTCGGACGACAAGGAGCTGCTTCAGAACTTCACTCTCTGTGGTGACTCATGGTCCAGAGGGGTCAGGTCCTGTTTCCTGGCCCGTTGGTGCTGGATGCTGGTGCTGGTGCTGGTGATGGATGCTGGTCCTGGTGCTGGATGCTGGTGCTGGTGCTGGGGGTGGGTCTCTGCGGTTCAGTGAAATGTGACTAAGTGTCAAAGGGAGTACCAGGGGCGCCAGGGTCTTTAACTCACGTCGATGGGTGAGCACTCAGGTTGGGGGCTTAAGAGTGGTTCCCCTGGCTCGGCTGGATGCTGGTGCTGGTGCTGGAGCTGGATGCTGGTGTTGGCTCTGTCTGACCCTTCAGGTGTTTCAGCAGGTGGAGTTAGACGGACTCTGTTTGCAGCCAGGAACTCAGACACTCTACTGTTTTTAATTACCTCCATCAATTTGTTGGCTGGTCGGTTTTTGAGGAGGAAAAATGTTTTTTGCAAGAATCCAATAATCTTTAATCATGTGATTTAACGTTAAGAGAGAGGGTGTTTTTTCTTCTTTTACATTTTCTTTCCAATTTCCCAGGGAATAATTTATGAATCTTGATTAAAAAAAATCTGGCATAAATCTATTAATGTGTGTTATGTGGTGCAGCTTGATGAAATCTGAGGGGAGTGTTGGTCCTTGGTGCAGTGAAAACACTTTCAATGGCCTTATTTCAATGTCCTCCTAACTTTATATCTTTAATTTCTTCATCTTTCTCCACCAAGGTTGGTTTAGAGAGTAGAGAGACGACCTCAAAGCTTGGTACAAGGATGTGATGTGGGTCAGGAGAGAACTCAGCGATTCTCTCACATTGTAAGATTGAGAGATTTCTCAGAAATAAATTAATTGATCTCCATGAAAAAAGTCAGACACACATAGAAGACTGAGTGTTTGTAATTTGGTCCGAATCCAACTGAACATCTCGAGCTCATGGATTTATAAGCGAAGTGTGTTTGGCCTTGGCCGAGGCTCGTGCTCTGCTCACTGACATTCTGCTATTTAATTAATTTCAGCGCCTCGTTAAAACATTTTGGATCTAAAACCCTGATGAGGTTCAAGCCCATTAAGTCCAAGTATTGTCTGTTTGGCTGTTTCATTTCCAATGTCCATTTCAAAGCAAACCTCTGCAAACTCAGATATACGCTCCAGGTTCATCCTGTCAGGTCGGAAACATCGTCCAACAGGAAGTTCTGTTTAGAATTGATGTTCTGTTTTTGACTATTTGAGTTCAGGGTAATTAAATAATGCTCTTTTAAGACGTAACGTAATCCTCCGTGTCCCACGTACACAAGGAAATTGTCAAATTTGTCTCAACTCACTTACGTATTCGGTGCAAGAAAGATTCAGGCAGTTGGCCCACAAAAAAGACTCCGATCTTGTTATGGAGTTGGCAAACGATGCCTGGAAACTGGGAGCGTGTGCAGGGGAAGTGCCGGGGGGGGGGGGGAGTGGAAGTATAGTGCCGCAGGTTTACACGCTTTACGAAGGGGAAGCTTGTCAGAGGAGTTACTTGTACGTTGACAGCAGTCGGAGGTCTTTGTGGGGGCATTTAAAAAAGAGATCTTGACAGTAAGTGGTGTTTATCTGAGAGAGAATCCCTTTTTTTCTCTCACCCTTCAAACTCTTCCCTGATTCCAGGTGCGGGAGCCAAAAAACGGGAGATCAAAGCGTCGCCTGTGATCTCCGACAGGCTTTTTGATGATGCATGGATATACGCGCCGCCGCCGCCGCCGCCCGCTTTTGTTGTGCTCCAGTTTGTGTGGCGCCACGGAGATAAGAAATTGGCAGGAGGAGGATATGGATGATTACGCCTTCACGATATGATATGAGCCCAAACATCAACAGCATCTCCTCGTTCTTCCTTTTATCATTAAACTTGTCAGGTCGCTTTACACATGGATCCTGTTTTAGAAATGTGTGTTTAAACATTGACATTTGTGTTGAACCTGTATTATACCTGAATTTGTGTTCCCTGCACTAATTTCACACTATGGCTCCTGCAGAATAAAATGTGCTCTACCACACAAATATGCAAATTGCTCTCTATTATGTTTAATTTCTTTTGAATCACTCAAACTATTTTCTTTGTGGCACATAAACATGTTTTGGCCGTCACAGCAACAACACAAAATACTGCTTGTCCCGCCTCTTCTTCTGCTGTGACCAAGCAACAGAGCTGAGGGTGGACATGACAAGAACGTCCTGATACTTATTATTATTTATTTTAATAAAAACACATGCTGTTAATCGCCTAAAGCACAATGCATCCTGGGACGGCTCGGAAATGGAAGAACGCCGTCTTTGAACGCAGCCTCCAGAGGTTGAATGGAGACACAGTTAATGTGTGTCGGTGGGAAACCGTGCGTGGACATGATGACTCCACATGGCACCTTTAACTGCTCGAGCCCGAATCGACCGAATGTAACTGTGAAGACGTGGAGATAAAAGCTAAAACTCAATATGTAAATTAGAAGAAGATAATCTGTGTCCTCTTGGATTAAAAGACATTAACAACACACCACAGGCTATAAACTCATGGAACATAATTAGGTTCTTCTGTTCTTCTAAGTCTGCAGCTGAATCCAAACACAGGATCCCAACTCATCTACACTCAGTATAATGTCCAGTAGGTCTCGCTACACTGACCTGTGAAGCCCCCCCCCCCTCCCAGTCTGGAACAATCGGTGCTGTTTAATCGTTTGCAGTGATGCATTTTGTAGATGTAATTATGTTCCTCAAGTAAAAAAAAATTTACTCTGCCCATTCTGGCCCCGGCCGATGTGTAATTACTGCTGAACCCAAGTCCAATAAGGTTTTAATCAGGCCGTGATGTTGAACTGCTGGAGATGTGAGCGACGGGTTCGGGACGACCAACAGATCCAGGGACAGCGAGCCGAGCCCCTCATTTGCAATGCAGATTGGCTTTTTGGGAGCAAAACAATAGGATTATTGAAATCCAAAATCTGACCCAATGAATAAAAGATGATCAGCTGAGAAAACGATGGCAAGCGGGAAGTAGGCCAAACAAATGTTGACGAATTCAGAAATGAAAGTTTCGGGAGAGCCGTGCATTCTAATGGTGTCGCACCTTCCAGAGATTTCTAGATACACATAGCTGCTGATTGTGTTGCAACCTTTTTCTTTTTCCAAAGTGAAACCAACAACAAGTGCAGGGACACACTGGAGAGATTCCCTCGTCCCCTCAGAGAAGAACCCTTACGACTCGTCTCCAGGCTCCCTCGCGGCTCTTCAGTCATACCTCTCAGCCCCCCCCCCTCGTCCCTGTGAAACCGATAAAGTTGTCAGGGAGCGTTGTGTTGTTATTTACACTCGACTGTGACCGAGCTGGAGAGCGTTTGATCTGTGAAGTAGGGCGGCTCGATGGAGAGTGGGCTCCGCGTCGGGGAGGCCCGTGTAATGGAAACACTCGATGGCAGCCCCCCCCACCCTTCGACTTGGAAGGTTGACGTCAATGTCAAAAGTGAGATCCTGTGACAGACATGATTAAATATTTAAAAGTGTTGATAGTGCAACCGGAGAGTGTCCCTGTGCGTTTGGGATCCAGACGCTCTAAAGAGGCCGCATGGACGAGAGCTGTTAATTTCCCTCTCGCGGCTTCACACCAGGGGAGCTAGCCCCCCCCCCCTCCCTTTGCATCAACTCACTTCTCAAGCCCACAACACAAAACACAAACTGAAGTTTTGTGTGTCAGGCGTTTTGTTGTTGCTAATTTTGTCGCGTCACACCAGAGATGGAGATATGAATGTGGGACCAGATGGCAGTTGATCATCTGCTCGTGTCACTCTGCAAACACGTCCGCCCGGGAAACTCTTCCTCGATTTGCCAGAAAGCTTGATGAAGTTTTCAGTTATCAAAGCGTCGGAGCCATTTTCAATCCAATCAATCAGCCGCGACAAATCAATTCTCACGAACCGGATCATATTTTGTTGTCGGTGCCGAAGCCGAGTTGAAACCTCTCATCCGTCTCGTTGCTCTGACGGAAGTGTCGTCTGATTATCTGCACAAATTGTTCCAACTCAGATATCAGCATATTAATTATGTGTTTTCAGTCATTAGTTCCTTTCTAATTCATGTTAAAGTGTAAATATTTTTCAATTAGTAGACTTGGAGATAAAGTTATTATTGATTTCAACACAATTGACTCAAGAGTTCGACCAATTTTTCAGTATCTGCGTTTATTTCTGCAAATATGAAAACTTCTATTTTAAAGAATGCTGAATAAAATGCACTTTATTTACATTTAAAGCTTCATTTTTTGTATTTGCTTAACTAAAGGTCTAAATGTCCATGTATTTGTATTTTCTTTTTTAAATCCTATAAAATATCAAACTTCAATTATATTTCTATGTCATGAGGCTTTGAAAGTGACATCTTAGGAATCGTCAGTATTTGGACTAATCAGCCTGAAAAGACATCCGATCAAAATGAGCACAGCTCTCTGTTTATTATGGTCTGTTTGTCTGTGCAGGTCTGATTCACCCGCTGCTCTCTCCCCGGCAGCTGTTTCTCCTCTTCGCTCTGAAACATCAATAAACAATCAATCATTAATAGCCTCAAAATCAACACCTTTCAGTGTTTTCTGCTGCAAAATCATTATTCAGCTCTGCACTGCCCCAGAGTCTCCTTTATACAACTCAGCCCTATAGGTGTGTGCTGGGGATTCACTTGAAGAACCCAGGAAACACAGGTTTGGGGTCAAGGCTTGATTCTTCCTTCGGGGGCTTCCTCCCTCATTTAAACACACAACATTAGAATTCATATGTGTTATGTCCTGAAAACAAGAAAAAAGTCTTATGTAAAGATGGTGATTGTGATTCTTCCTGTCAGGCTGGAATCTCAGAGCCCATTGGCTATTGTAGGTGGGCGAATAAACCTCTGAGGGCAACGGCCATACCTTGGATGTAGGTGTTTAACCTTCGACTAGTTTCTTTTATCAAATGAGCGTAGAATGTTTCTCCACCAAAACCCCATATTTTTTAACTTTTTGTAGGTATTTTAGGCCCAGAAAACCTTTTGGCTGATCTCGTTTAGCAGCTATAAATTGGAAAAGCCTTTCAGTCTCACACCTCAAACCTGATTGGTCGAAATAGAAGCAGAAACCAGAAAACCCAACTGCACCTTTATATGAACAGTTTCCTCATAGCTATAAATACGAGGGCGGAACTTTTTCATTTCCTCACAGGAGGGTGTAATTGCCACGAGTCAGTGCAGAGCAGAGCTGAATCAGATAATGAAATGAAAATTCTTCAGAATTATCTTTGACATTCCTGCAAAAGCTTTAATTGGAAGAAAACATGTGAAGAAGATTTATGAGAAGATGGGCCGGTGCCGCTGTCTCTATATATTAAAAATATATTGATTCACATCCAACATGAGTTATTCAACTGTCTCTAAGATTCACGTATGGCATCAAAGTGAGACATCATTGCATTTTCATTCCTTCTCTGCTGCTGATGTATTCACGAGTCATTGTTAGAGCAGCTTCAGCCTCATTGATCAATAATAGAAATATTCACCAGAGGAAGAAAAAGGAAAGGAGCCAAAAGTACAAAACCAGCAGAACCTTTGAGTTGGATGAAGCTTTTTCTTTTTCATGGGGAGTATCGAGGACTGGGAGATAAGCTGGTGGATGTAATGGAGACGTCCCCCCCCCCCCCCCCCGGGAGCCAAACCACCTCCGCAGATTGGATTAATATTGCATGCAGGCGCCTGTGTGGGGCTCCTGAAGGAACACTGATTGCCTCATTCACTCCTTCACATCCTTTAAAAGGGAAAAGTTACTCAGGTCACTCACAGAATCTCGGAGGGCGATGGAAAACACATCGATGACATGAAGGCTTTTATACGGCTCCAGAGAAAGGGACAATAACAAAGAGCAAGTGACAGGGGGGGGGGGGGATTATCCCTATTTATCTTTGCTCTTATGGCAGCACAAGAAAGATGTTTTTCTTCAGAACGGGTGAGATAATGGAAGGATGGTTGCGACAGACTCTTTTTTTTCAAACCATATTTGTCGTGTAATTCGTGTGAATAACGTTTTTTTAACAAGGTCTCTGTGACATTTCAGCTGATTTGTAAATTGAAGGGCTTCTTCCATGTGAGCGGGGGCTGTGGAGGATCTCCTGCTGGGTTCCCACATATACAGCCCGTGTGGAGAAGGTCTGGATGTTCTCCTGAGTTCAGTGCACTGCCTGAGAGCAGCTCATGTTAAAGGAGGAGCGCAGCCTGGAGGATGTCCCCGTCCCTCCTCGTCCTGTGGGTCCCGGTCGGAGCCCCACCCGGTCGGTGTCGGGCCCACGAATTCCCTCTAACCGCTCCTGCTCTGTTTCCGCCTGAGCGATGCATAAGAAGGTGTTTCACAGATGCTCACTAATTCCTCTGCAGAGCTTCAACTGGTATCGACATCTGCCGGAGACATATTGACCCGAGGAAATCATTTGCTGCTTTCGTTTTTCAGTTGGGATCTTTTGCTCAGAATTCTAAGCAGACATTCAAACTGAATCTAACAAAAATACTGCAGCTCGGAGTGTCAGTCAGACAAAATGTTTCAGGCGTGGACAGACTGCGAGAGAACGGGCCCCTGGGCAGAGGCAGGTGAAAGGTCCCCCCCCCCCCCCCCCCCCCAGACTGAAGGAGACACAGAGCCACTACAAACGATGCATCTCTATGTAGTTCTGTGTCTTTGTGGTAATTTTCATGTCTTTTTTAAATGTGCCGTGTGACTTTTCCGACAAGAACCATTAACAGTCCGTTCACCCCCCCCCCCACCCCGGGCCCCGGGGTCTGTGCCCTGCAGGCCTGTTTGCTAATCCACCCACTGCTCGCAGCATTGTCTGCATCAGTGATATTTGTCAGTCTGGAGAGAGATTATGTGCGCGGGTGAATCGCTGACTGTAGATCAGCCAGCCGCTCACCAGCTGCAGACAGAAGGTCACGGTTCAGACGTGTACTTCCTCTCGCTGCGCTTTAAAAGACAACACCAATCTCCATGTTGTGACCCTGGTGTGTGACCCTGGTGTGTGTGACCCTGGTGTGTGTGACCCTGGTGTGTGACCCTCAGCGGCGGTTGTCACGCATTCGTCATGTGTCTGTGCTGCAGCAACTTTTAACGAACTAGCAGAGCAGTGCACCTTTAGCCTTTCTCCATCGTGCACAGTTAGAACACGGGGCGGTGACCGGAGGCGGTTTGTTACTGGAGCTTCCTGTTGCCTCACTGGACGGGGACCTAATCATCCTGATCTGGGTTCACTTTGTGAAACGGCCTCGGTGTGTATCTGCCTCAGACCAACACATTTTGCACAAGGCGGCTCCAGCTTGAGAGGAAAGCAGCCGTGATGAACGTGTGGCAGATGTTATTTGCTTTTCAAGTGGCATCAAGGTTCCTCGGAGCAGTGATCGATCGGGCCCTCGGCTGTCGATAGGAACTAAAAGAGGAGCTTAGCTCTCCCGTCCGAAAAGAAAATCTGTTTCCATGAAGCATCTAATAACAGGGTGATAGTGTACCTGTCTGCTGCAGGTAAACAAATCGATGGCTCTGAGACGATCGATGAGACAGTGAGACTCCACTTCAGGAGAGGAGCCACTGGGATGACTGCCATCTACTGGTCGCATCGGGGAACTGCGGCTGCTACAGTTTGTTCCCAAATCTGCATGAACATATGAAAACAGATCTGATCAAGAACTTTTTTTAGATAGTGTTTTTTTTAATCAGGCTAATTTAGGGTCCAGCCTCTCAGGTAACCTCAACGACTCCTGAGACCCGACAAGTTAAATACCCAGGACTCCCAGTTAGAGCTGAAGAAGTGAAACGTCTTCTAGAAACTCAACCAGATCCAGTTGAACTGTTTCTAGAACTTGGATACACCAGGACCTGCATGATTGTATTTTTAAAATTGTTGTCTCTTTGGAAAAAATTTGCAGAAACAGACACTGAATCTAAAAAAAGGAGAAACAAATTGTTTCAATCAAAAATCAAGATGCATCAATAATCTTTATATCAGAGGCTGATTTTCAGGATCAACTTCCATGAGAACAAATTAACACAACTCTCAGTTTGACAGATGAACTGATCTTTAACGACACTTTCCCACGACAGGCTCTTGTATTTACATTAATAACCGCCTGTTTAACCTTTCAAAATATTCATGTTGGGACATGAGGCTGTTGACAGACTGAGTGTGAGAGAGTTTCATAACGTTTGATGGGAAACTTCTCCCGTGACTAAAGCTTTTCAAAGACTCCCAGTGTCTGTGGGTGTTAATCCAACACGTTGGAAGGGAGCAGCCCATGATGAAACACAATGAGGAGACTTTGTGTAACCGACTTCACGGGGGCGATGGCGTCAGGTGACCGACTCTCCAGCTTCTCTTGTCGGGAACACGATGTGAAATCCATCAAATTAGACAGGGAAAGAAAAACGATGATATTGCACAACAACACAAATCCACAGATTTCGTGATGTTCCTCTTAGACTCAGAGTCGGTAGAAAAACCAGATTCACCGAACACAGACGCCTCAGCTGAAATCTACATGTGCATCTCGCCGGCTACTTATCAACACAAACACAAGCGCCGGGGACACGTTTCAGGGGATCTGCCAAAAAGCTTATTACAGCCAGAGTCTAATCGGACCCGGGAGACGTCAGCTCGGCTTCTGAAGGTTGCCTGTCACCTCTCTCATTAGTGCCCAGCTCTGTGCCACATGCTGCAGTGTGTTGCCTCTCTGCAGCCACAACACAACAACACAACTCTGTGCCACATGCTGCAGCGGGTTGCCTCTCTGCAGCGACAACACAACAACACAACTCTGTGCCACATGCTGCAGCGGGTTGCCTCTCTGCAGCCACAACACAACAACACAGCTCTGTGCCACATGCTGCAGTGTGTTGTCTCTCTGCAGCGACAACACAACAACACAACTCTGTGCCACATGCTGCAGCGTGTTGCCTCTCTGCAGCGACAACACAACAACACAACTCTGTGCCACATGCTGCAGCGTGTTGCCTCTCTGCAGCCACAACACAACAACACAGCTCTGTGCCACATGCTGCAGCGTGTTGCCTCTCTGCAGCGACAACACAACAACACAACAACACAACTCCGGGTCCAAACAGCACTTCTTATAGGACGTTTTCTCTGCCGCTTCACGACCGGCCAGTCGAATGCAAAGACCAACACAGGCTCCCTGATGTCACTGGGACGTGGAGTTGATTCAGAATCAAAGTATTTACATAATTGTTGTACAAACGATGTTCTTCACGTTTATTCACTGTGTGTTAAAGTTCAGGAATCCACCGGGGGCTTCTTAAATCATAATGAGCTCAGCCTCCAGACGTTTTTTTGAAATCCCAACAGGGATGATTTTTGACATCAGCCGGTCCGGAATACAAACGAGGACGTGATGGATGCACTGCTCCGCTGCAGGAATCGATTGGATTTGAATTTCAATCATTTTTAATATTTTAATATAAAAAGGAAATAAACAAGACGAGAGGCTGACTCAGAGTCAGCGGGAGAGCGGGGAGTCGAGAACCCCTTGAACTTTAAATCTGGATTTTTGAAGCAAATATGAAATTAATTAGAACGGCACTAGAGCGCACATCCTTCGCTAAGGCCCAACGTTTCCCTCAAATCCAATCAAGCTGCACCAAATTTCACACACGCATAGATAACAGTTCCCTAAATGCTTTTTTTTCACAAGATCCTTCAATCATCCCCTGGGAAATTAGTGAAAAAGTTAAAAAACAAAGACTTCCTAAGACACAATGTTAAGGAAAGTGAAATATGTCTTTTATACCTAAATTAACAAGTAGATACAGGTATTTTTAAACCCAGGTACAGGGCTGGAAACCTCCTTGAAAGGAAGAAGCATCTACTGATTGAAGATGCGACGCCTCCAGAGCTCTTCTCAACATTCAGCAGAACTTTTAACTTTATCTTTTCCTCTCCATCTTCCACTCGTGCCGAAGTAATTTAGGTTTTTATCTCAAAAAACGGTGGCGGCTCCATCCACCCTGAAACAAAACAGGATGAAAAGCATCTTCTAAGTGGAAGAACAGATTTCTCCCCCCCAATAAAAGAAGGTCTTTGAAGCTAATTAACTCTTAACTGAGAGCGGGGTCCACAGCTTCAGGTTCCTCTGCTTTGGGGCAGGAGGAGCTCGGGAGTCGCCTGCATCCATCCATCTTCATCCTTGTCAATTAAGCCGTTAGCGGCCTGCACATCTTCATCTCCAGCGTGGGCACCGTCTCAAAGTACTTCCCAAAGTCACCGTAATCCAATTACATCCTGGCATTCACTGTGATACAGCCCATTAGAAAAAGCTTAATCAATGTGAGGTCTTCATTAGAGCGATTTATGAATATTCATCATGACACTCGATCTGACACTTTATGGCAACTTGACTCAATCCATTCCCCCCCCCATGGCGCCATAACATAACCTGACTCTAGTTTTAATGGTGGTCTCTTTAAGTGGAAAGGTAATATACTTTATTAGTCAGGTAATTTGAAGCACTCTCCACTTTACACTCAGTTTAATCCACTGATGATTCTTTATGGTGGTGCCGAACACAAAGGGACAGTTTTAGTGTTGGAGGGACGCGCACGTGGAGCTTCTCCGACTCGTGCACGGCTCCTCGCTCGGCGTCTCCACACTCCGTCTCTCAGCCTCCGTGCACAAACAGCTAATTGCTCTGTAACCCTCAAATTGGTTCTCTCAACAGAGAATAACAAACAGCCAATAACTCAGCCGAGGCTGCGCGGCCATTACGGGAGCTCCCCCCTTTGTCTCCATGGAGACTACACACACAGACACACACACACACACACACACACACACACACAGAGTGAGACACACACATAGAGACCTGCTAAACCCCGACGCCATCACAGAAACCACCTCAGCTCTAATGTGTTTGAAGAAATCTAACCGTCCTTCTCAAGACACAGGCTGCATGGAGGAACAGTAAGTTATGAACAGATGTAGGTGGAGCAGGTCTAACAGGAGTAGTTTGATGTTTTGGGAAACAAGATTTTGATATTTCTTGCAAAAAAAATGGATAAATCACACGAGACGACCACCAGAGCTCAGACTACGAATGACGCCAGAATTCAAGATGGCAGCTGCAGTATCCGAGGTGTTTCAGTTTTATTTATGAATTGGAGAGACGTCGTTACACACACACACACACACACACACACACAGACACACACACACACACAGGGACCTGCAGAAACCGCCTCAACTCTAATGTGTTTGAAGAAATCTAAACGTCCTCCTCAAGCAAGCTGCATGGAGGAATAGTGAATTATGAACACAACTAGGTGAAGCAGGGTTCACAGGAGTAGTCGGATGTTTTGGGAAACAAGCTTTTGATATTTCTTGCAAAAAAAAATTATAGAAAAAAACTCCACACGGGATGACCACCAGAGCTCAGACTCCAAATCACGTCAGAATTCAAGATGGCAGCTGCAGCATCTGAGGTGTTTTGGTTTAATTGTTGCAGAGTGGAAGTGGAGACACGTCGTCCATCTTTGTTTACTCTATGAAGCGAGCCTACATGTTGTTTATTTACCCTTCACACTAATGTACACTTCCCTAGTACTGAATGTTGTACACAGTATTTAAATGAGAAGTACTTAATTTCATATCATTTCAGTCTCCAGCAGCTCTGCTCCTGTTTTTTCTCTCCCTCGCTAACGAGCTCTCTGATTGGTGGAATGAAATCGTGGCGTGGAACCACTTAGTCTCCTCATTTGCATTTCCAGGCAGGTTTTAAATGTCAGAGGTAAAAAGCTCGACTCTGATGGATTTTGAAAAGCGTAGTTTATTATGTAAACTTTGTTCCTCTCTGATCTGATTCATCTGATTCAGACGCTCACTCTCTCTGTTCCATTATAATCACTCACTGAGGAGGAATCATTCATTAATCATCTGATCATCTACATTTATTTCACTTGTTTCTTGTGGAGCCCCTTCAGAGAGGAGGGCATGAAAATAACTCACTGTTAAAACCCTGATCTGTTGATGTGCACGTCATTAATCATTCATCTCACTCTCCTTAAATCACTCATAGAAAAAAAACCTCTTTCAAAGTGTAAAGTCTAGTATCATCTCAGAGATCAAGTCCTGCTGGTTCATGTTGAATCATGTGATCTGAGCTGGTTTCTCTGGCATCAGACCAGTATGAGACACAACATGGATTCATCATTAAACACAGAATCAGACATGAATGAACCCAACACAGCTTCTGAGAGAGAGTTGTGTTTTATTTTATATTATTAGTATTATATTCTCTAACTTATTTTACAACTTGCACTTCTTCCTTCATTATAAATCACAGATTGTTAACACTGTGTTTTCCGGCTCAACGTCAACCGGAGCTCTGACTGTGTTCTGTGGATTTGAGTAAAGAACTGGTTTGAAAACTAAACATCATCTCAGAGCAAATCAGGTCGTTGTTTAAACCTAATCGGAGCAAGGAGAGGGAGAGGAGCGCCCCCTCGTGGCTGTAATACCATATTACACGATGAATATCTGGCTTTGCCCTTTTCTCATAAACACAATGGAATAAATAATGATAATATAGATTTGATATATGTCCTATTTAAGGAAAATACTCAAATACACTTTACATAGGATACAAAACAGAAACCTAAAAATGTTCGTTATATAAATGAAGTTTTTTATTATTATTATTATTACTAGTAGTAATAATTTTCCATAACTAGTTTTCCTAACACAACGATTTTGGGTATTTTGAAAAGTCAAGGTATGTTTAACAAATGATTGAAGTGCATCATGAGCCTGATCCAGATGTGGACGTGTTGCTTGTACATGCTCATATCCTCCACTAGATGTCCCTGTCTTCAAATAGGTTGCATGCTGGAATTATTGTGCAGCAGCTCACACTCCATCCAGACAGGAAGTTAAAGACCTCGTGCTCACACAGAACATTAATTACAGCAACAATTTAATTACAATACAGATCCACTGCCCTGGAGATGAAACCTTCCCTTTTCCTTTGGAGCAGAAGTGAACTCCTCCGGTTACACAACGCTCGACCTGCTGTAAACAACCTGGTTTCATGTTCGGTGATGAAACACAAGTTTGTGTTGAAAGAGCTGCAATCAGCTGGCAGTGCTTCAGAAGATGGATCAATACCTGCTCCAGGTGATGAAGTGCGGCTGTCTCTCATCAAAACTTATTTTACCTTAAGAGAAAAAACAAAGTTCACACTCGCCTCCCACGGGCCGACCAAAACTCTTATTACAGTATTTAAGAGCATCCATCAAAGTGAAAGGTCAACACACTGCGAAAAA
Source organism: Pleuronectes platessa (assembly GCF_947347685.1). NCBI lineage: Eukaryota > Metazoa > Chordata > Actinopteri > Pleuronectiformes > Pleuronectidae > Pleuronectes > Pleuronectes platessa. The sequence continues at coordinate 17,279,100 of NC_070645.1, forward strand.
AGACCCATAACAATATTCACAGCAAATTTCTCATTTGACGAGTTGCAGGGGAGGAAATTAAAACTCAGGCTGCTCATCGTGCATCGATCTGAACGAGCTGAAAGAGAAGTGTGGTGTTAACGGCCTCGTTTGAGAAGAGGCGACTCGTGAAAACTCACTTCTGCTTGTGTCTGCAGACAAATCACCGACTTGAATTGATGCCGCTGATCAATGGACGACTCCCCTGCCCATATTTGGAACATTTGTCCAGCGATCCCACGTTTTTGTCGCTCTTACCAGCGGCCTCCGAACTGGAGTGTTTCCTCGAGGACGAGTGTTGGTGTACTGGGAAGGTCAATGGCTCCACGCTGGAAATCCTTACCCGTCCTTTTATTTGCTGCCGTACGCCACCGACGTGTATCGATGAGACCAGAAGGGACAACGACAACAACTCGCAGTGTTTGAATCTCATTTTGGGCTGTTTTCACGTGTGTCTGCATGAAGGGAGGAGGAGGAGGAGGAAGAGGAGGAGGGGGCTTTGGAAATTGAATTGCAGATGTCAGTATACAGCCATAACCTCTGCGGCACGTGGGGGGGGTGGCAGCAAAAGACAAGGTTAAAGCTGTATTTGTTGGTGAAAAATGAAAGGCTGCTATATAAAGCAGTGTGTTTATTAACATTTTAGAGCGGGCTGTCCATCAGCTCCTACACAGGGACCGGTGAATCATGTAATTTCCGTCATGGGTGAAAGATGGGGGGGGGGGGCGGCAGAGCTCACTGGTTTCACAAGCAGTGGAGTGACGACTCTGGAAACTCTGTCCCCTTGGACGATAAGTGCAGAGGAATTGCTTGCTTGAGAGTCTTTCATTTCACATTCATTAGAAAGGTTCTTAAATTAATGATGCGTCGTGGACCACGCCGCCGATAAGATGCAATAAACAAGCCGAGGATATTTATGACACCGAGGTGAAGTTTATCACCGGCAGTCGAGCTCCCGGCTCGTGCACGCGGCTCATATACATGACACGGCTCTGGCATGTAGTGGTTTACTATGCTGGTCTCATACAAAGCTGAGTATATATGATAGAACATGTTGTACTGGTGTCAGGTACAAACTCTACTTCTCTGTTTACTGGTTTTATTAAAGGTATTTGAAATAGATATTTTGTTTTGGGCACATTTTTGAGTGTAAACACAACACTGACACGTTATCACCTGATTAAACCTGCACTCATCCGTCAGTCTGGAGAAACTTTAACATTTATTTAGATTCTTTATTTAACCCGATGTTTTTAAGTCCATCATTTATTTTACTTTTAGCTGTTTGAAATAAATATCTCGCTCTTTAGCAGCTGAACGCACAACACAGTGTTTTCAGCTTGTCTCTTTTATGTCTCTTTGCTGTTTGCTGCCAGGCATCTACACATGTTTATAGCGTGGAGCGATGCAATTAGAAGATTCATTTATAAATTAGTTATCAGAAAATGAATCTGTGATGATCAATTAATCATTTTCAAACAAAAAAGAAAAGCCCAAACTTTATTCATACCATTCTTTTGACCTATGCAAGTTTTTTATTAGAGTTGCACAAAAGAAGTAAATTTATATCGTCACGTTGGACGAGGACGAAGCCACGAGGCAGTTTTCTGAAGTTTATCACACAGAAAAATAATTGATTTTGTTTATTTATAAAGGAAACGATTTACAGATTAATTACCTCCACCCTGGTTTTTCTTTCTTTTTGATTGTTGGTTTGTTTGTGTGTTTGTTTGTTTGGCTTTTTCTCAGGGAATAATTAATGGAGCTTGATGAAAAATTATTTTTAGACGAACTGATAACTATGAGAGTGTGGAAGTATGCACGATTAAAACAATATCTACTCGTGACTTCTTCTGAGATTCTTCTTTCGTCTTAAATAGGGTTGAAGTTATTAGTGGTAATGAATCCAATCAGAAAAGTTCCTATTCAGCTTCAACATGTTAAAAAGATCTGTAGAATTGAGTGAAAATCAATCACTGGATGATATTTTCTGCAGAAGAAGCACGTGATGCATCATTAACATAAAACATATTCATCAGTGCAGCTTTAAGACGTCGAGTCCAAACAAACAAACACTTTAAACCTGCTCCTCTAACGAGCTGAGACAAACCTCAGAGATGTGTTCGGCCTTTACAAATAAAAAGTGCTACAAAGCATTTTCCCCTCAGACGTCTGAAGTGTCTTCATTCTTTCATGATGTAACCACATCTAATCAAAGCCAATGCCAAAGCACCTTCCTCAGCTGAATAAATGGAATCTGAAGTGAACATTATTTAATGCAATAACTCAGACAGTGGAGTGATGTGAAGCTAACGCTGCTATGCAAATCAAAAGGAGTCGATATCAAAAGTCCCCCGGCTTGTGTGGATCTTATCAAAGGATCAGCGAGAGGAATAAACCTAGAGAACGTGAGGAGTGGAGGTAAAGAACGCACCCCCGACAATCAGGCCCTGAAATAATAATAATAACAATACATAATGCATCAGTGCATGCCACATGGATGATGCCAAGTGTACGTCCCACTTAATTAATTCATCCATAATGAGCTGTGCAGCGTGTAGGAGCAACTACCTTAGAGGCAGCTCGGAGAGTCGGAGCTGATTAAATCAGAATCTTAAATCCCGATCTGCACACATCTGCCTTTGTTTGCCGAGTGTAAAAGTACAAATGAAATGCACTTGAACACAACACACACTCTGTCGGCTCTTCACACACGGACGTGGACAGAAGAGGACGCCGCTCGTCACCACACGGAAACTCTGTCTGACTTTTCAGTCCACAAGTCGTTTCTTTTTCTTTCTCTCTGAGCTGCTGAGAAAACCCAGGAGATCCACACACCAGCAGGTGTCTCTGCAACACAAACCAATCCTCGGCTGTGTGGCCAGCGCCTCCACTGAATGCCAACTCGCATTGATCTCCATTTTGTGGGAGTGTGTGTACACACTTGTGAAAGCTGAAAATACAACTTAACACGAGGTTCAAGTGTCGTGCCCTCGCTTAATTGCTTTGCCAGAAGTGTGATCCACATCTGAAGATTACAGGAAAGGAACAGAACTGTACGGGTGGAGGGTTTCGTTGCAGGTGGTAGAGCGGGCGGGCGAGCGAACCTGGTTCGATCTCCTGCTGTCTATAGTCGCCACAAAGTCCTCGAGGACATAATCAGCAATGGAAGGACTCTGATTTGTGAGCTTTCCCATATCTCTCTCTGCTCTCGAGGCTGATAGAGCGTCCAGAGCGGTGATGTTGATACAGAGCGGTGACGCCACCTCGTCCATTGAAGTGAGGTCTCGTGCATTCAGGCCTAAATAGAGGTGAAAGGTTTGAAGTCTTTAGAAAAGGCAAGAAAACATTCCATCAAGTCGTTTCTGTATCAAACACGTTCACTGTGACTTTCTGTGGCCTCGTGAATCGTTCACCTCCGACTCTGCTCTGCTTTTCTGTGGATTCAACACCTGCAGGTCGGAAACAGGGCCCACACATGTGAATGCTAATGTTTCCGTTAAATATGAAAAATGTGGGAGCTTAGAAATCCCCTCAATAAACAATAATTTAATGCAGCATGTTCCTTAAATGTTGTCTTTGGCAGCTTCCAGCGCTGAGGAGCAGATTCTCATCTCCCGTGCTCCCACAGAAGACTCCTGGTTTATCTCCGTACGAGGAGCTGTCTCTGTTTGAGGAACCCGGGCGCTCACACGTCACGAGTCGCCATTAATCATGAGAATGTGTCGCGCGTCCTCACAGAGGTGGTTTGCCGCATCTGGTCTTTAGTCATATATCCTCATCATCACCAGCATCAGCGTTTCCAAATCTGCCCATGAATACATTATTCAAATCTGGTTCATTAGAAAAGTCATTTCAGCCCGACAGTTAAGTCTCCGCCTAGAAGTCGTGGAACGGCCCCCCCGATGACATCACGTTTCATTGATTCATTTGCTCTAACTCACAATGCGAGCATGAGAAGTTGAAAGTTATTTTTATTTCCTTTTTTTCGCACTGGATTAAAAGTTTGAAACATTTGGAGTTTTTTTTTCAGATCTGATCTCGCAGATGAAGACATCATCGACAAAAATGAAGTAAAACAAAAAGCCCCTGGTGTTGTTTCCCCTCCAGCAATCATCCTTCTCTCTTTTTTTTGTTTTGTTTTTCCAATATGATCTTTCTCCCGGGTCTTCCAGGACACGGCGCGTGCGCTTCATATCAGCTCCTTATATAAGTGCATGACAAATCAATCATAAAATTGTTGTTTAGATTGTTTTGACCGATAGACGGCCTGAGCCCTGAAGGACCCAAACAGCCGAGTAACTACAGCTCCACCATAAAAATAGCCGAAATAGAAAAGCAGGCATTTCCAGCTGCAGCAGGTGTGTTTGTGTTTCATCGCAGTGATGTGATCTCAAGCTTGTAATCTTACTATTTTATATTTCATGAGTTTCTACCAACATGAATGGAGGCTCCACGGTGACCTTGAGTAAAAAGGTATCGTTGAATTCCTTAACTTGACTTGTTAGATAAGCTGCACAAACTGTCAATGTTTCAGATAAATGCGAGTGAACTATTCATTTTACCTGGAGGATTAGCCTGGATTACAGAGTGGACTACTCATCAGAGGCCGTGCACGGTCCTCCTGTCTGCAGAGCCAGTCTCCCTGATCGCCCCTTCCCTGAACTAATCTCCCATCGCTGTAACCACAAGTCCCATTTCACCTGTTGACGCCGAGCTGGAGGCTGATTGCCCCCCCGAGTCGAGTGTCACGTCTCCGCTCACCGAGGACCATGGAAGGAGGTTTCATTCGGAACATGACGTCCCCGAGGCCTAATTTCACACAAACCATGACCTATTTTATTTCTTTTTTATTACAGACTGATATATCGTCCTGTGCATCCGGGCTCTTGTTTGTTTTGACCTCTTCCGTCCTCTAAATCCAAAAAGCTGACACACTTTAGGAAACAATTCATAAAATCCCTTTTTCTTTATGAGCCTCCACAGTTTGCGTCGACTCGACTCTTTAGTTACGACCGAGCGGAGCCAAAACATTTTCAGATTGAACGCCGGCCGTTCAGCAGCAGGCACGAGACTCATTTCCATTTTGTTTGCCTGCGCCGGAAGAAAACAAATGAAGAGTTGACAAAGTGTGTTCGCCTCTTTGTCAGTTTGACCTGGGAATGAAATGTGAAAAACATTTATAGAGTAAATGCAATGAGGTTGGCTGCTCTACAAATGCAGGAACCCATTAAAAAACAGATGCTTCAGATCCATATGAGGGATGAGAGAGGTTAAAATTTGCAAATCAAGAAGTCGTGATCCCAAAAAATACTTGGAGCAACACTATGTGACTTTTTAACCTTAAAATATCAACTTCTAAATTGGTCTGATTGTTGGAATATGGAGAATATTTCCTCTTTCGTTCTGACTCCTCACCCTGAACGCTCAGTGTGGATCAGGTCCAGCCAGTTCAGGAATATCACTGAACCCCAGATCTGTTAAAAAGATTTAGAAAATCAGAGTTTATCTCCAATATTCAGCAGGAAACTTTCAAAATGTGAATTCTGAACAGAGTTTGGAGGATTTGTTACAGCAGCAGCTTTTCTTGTATCGATGAACGTTATGTTAATGTTTCTTCCCTTGACTTGTTCTGCAGGGGAAACTTTACAAACTCAGGCTAAATTCAATACCCTCATTTTTTCTCTTTCTAATATTTGTACATCCGGAAAAAATAGGATATAGGACATTGACAGTATTACACATGATAGACATCATTTTAAATCCACACAGATTGTAGAAATAATACATTTCTGACTGTGTGACTGTAAAATATCAAAATTTACAAATGAACAAGAGCATTTAATGATTTAAATAATTTGACCGGCAGCTCTGGCAGAGAGTGAACCTACTCAGCCGTGACCCGTCATTCTTCACCAGAACCGGTCTCCCTTCCTCCGCCCGACCATGTACCAGATAATAGTATTATTGTTATTGCAGTGTTGCTGCCTGCGTTGGCCCGGTTGCTGTTTATTTTCCTAACGCTTCATGTCCACAGACGATGGCAGTGATCCATCCTGACAGCCACGGGCTGAGCGACAGATTCCGCACAAGAGGGAACCCCAAGGTAATCATTTGCATTTGTTTTTTATTGCAATCATTAGGGCTCCCCTGCCGGGCCTCGGTGCACGTCTGTGTGACAGACCCCATGTTTTATCTGGGAGTCGGGGGAGGCATGTTGCTGGGAGCGAGTTGAAGTGTACAGTACGCTGCACTGATTAAGAAAACAGGCTGGCGACCATGGATCACAGAGACACTGACATCTGTGTGTCCCCGGTCGGGCCGCGCAGAGCAGGAAGAGAGCAGGATTTACAACGTACAGGACCTGTGATTGAAAAATGCAGAGGATATTAATTATGATGCTCATTTTGTCTGTCAGCAGAAATAAAAAGACATGAGATCATTTTAATCCGCACCATCAAAGGCTGGTTCACAACAGAGCAGAGAGCGCTGGCGGCGAGAGGAGCTCACCGAGGAGGAAAAAGAGTGCGGAACAAAAGACAGAGGAATCCTTGATCCAGCTGGGCCGAGTCCTGACCCCTCCTGTCCCCCAGTGGAGGCCTGGAGAGATCACAAGTGGTGCTTGAATCGTGAACTTCATGGCTGCGCGTCAGGATCCAAAGATCACCCCGAGCGGCTTCTTTCCTTTAATTATCTGGAGGTCTTCAGGAGAACGGGGCCACGTGCAACAGAGCCTTTTATTCAGCTTTAACTGGCTCAGAAATAGATATATAGGAAATGACCTGACACACCTGCTGCTCTGTAGTTCTGGCTGCAGCATCCATTCCTCTCAAAGTGAGTGAGACACAGGTTTTGTTGTGGGATTAAGTCGTTAATACCTCCACTGAGGAGGATATGTCTTTATCGTTATGTTTGTGTCTTATTTAGCAGGATTTTGCCTTAGCAGAGGAATGAAATGTCCAGGCACCTTTCTAGCTCTACTGCTTTATTACCTCTGTCAAGGACGCTATGTTTACATCCTAACGTTTGTTTGTTTGTGCGGATTCCCACAGGCCTTGGTGGAAGGATCCACTCTGGGTCTCGGGTCAGGGGCGGATCCAATAATTATTCTTCACTTTCTTGAACATTGCAAGATGTTTTTTTGACGTTTTTCCCACAGGGAGTAATTCACGGGAGAAGATGAATGCGTTCTCATTCTCGTGTTTTCGTGTTGTGGAGGAATGGAGCTTGACCCAAGGAAAGAACCCATTTTTGATTCTAGAGTAGATCCAGATAAACGGATGGATGCAGGAACCTGGAAGATGGGACGCTGGCCTCACTAGAGCTCCTTCCAGCTCCTGTGATCACTCCGTGCACCTCCATCAATCCTCAGTTATGTCAAACTGATGCTAATTCTATGAAGGCAGCTCTGCAGTTTGAGTGCTTGTTGGCTTCTCTTCCCCAAAGACCGTAGATCAATTCGACAAGATGACAGCTCCCCTTGAGTGAAGCCAAAGCCCCCTGGTGGCTGGCTGCAGTATAGGTCATAAACCCTGCCTACTCCGAGCTGTAAATAGTCATTTGATGAGATAAAAACAATGTGAAATGGCTCCACATCATAATCACTACTGTCCACACTCATCTTCAAAAGGTCAAGATGGTGGCACCAGTATATCAGGGGTTATTTAGGCTTCATTTCCAGTCAACCAGGCAGAAGTGGAGACGCCTCGCTCGTCATTATTTACAGTCTCATGTTCTCGACTCGTGCTCAGATTTACACCACTGTCAAAATGCTTTCTAATATACGGGCCTGTGCAGCACACTCATTATAATGACGCCGCGAGTGAATGCACAGTGTCACTAATGCACCCCGGTGCTTGTCACAGTGCTCGCAGGATCATTAAGCTCTGATGAAACAATGGCAGAGCCCAAGGTGAGGTGGGAGAGGAGGCCTCCCACGCCGAGGCCAGACTCCACTTACCTCCACAGAATATCACACTCGTTCAGCTCATTACAGAGGAAACCGACCCCCCCCCCCCCACACACACACACACAGTCACACACTCCTCTAATAGTTGCCCGGGTCTTTTTATCTCTTTCCTCCTTATCTGTGCTCCCATGGAGGAAGTCTGCCCCTTCTCGCCACCGCCACCGCTGCTGCTGCTGCTTCTCAATCAACGTGGCTCCAGCCTCCAAGACTGATTCCAATTTGGTGCCGTCCCCCCCGATACCAGAGCAATTACCAGAGCTCCGGCCATCTACATCCCTCGCCACGTCGCACGCCACCAGCGTGTCACCGAGCAGCCGCATTAAAGGAGGAAGATCTCTCGCAGCTGTGAACGAGTTATGGAAAGAGAAGACGTGATACATAGATTTTTTTCCGTGGTACAGATCCTGTATGCTCTGTGTTGATCGTCTTTTGTTTCTATGATTAAGATGCAGATTAAGATGCATTTATTCGTCTCAAACACATGCACACTCATGCAGGTAGGGAAATGTAACCTCTGCTTTTGACCCATCTGGTGCAGGACACACAGAGCAGTGAGCGACCATGTACGGCGCCCGGGGAGCAGATGTTGGGGTAGTAAGGTGCCTTGCTCAGGGGCACTAGACAGGGTAGGGAGAATCCTCTTGGATTTTTGGACAGATCAATCCAGGTTTGTCTTTTTGTTGTTTCTCCGTGGAGTTGAAACCGGAGACGAACCAGAGACCTTTTCTGCCCATAGTCCAAGTTTCTGCCACCAGTCCACTGCCTCTACCGGTGCTGCTGTTGAAGCTGGTTCTTCAGAGGTAGAGGAAAGTTTGTGTTTTGAGAACGACCTCGCAGGTTAACCTTGGACTGAGTCTGAAAGGGAAAAGACTTCTGTATTGTTCTGACGCAGCTCAAAGGAATAAAGAATCAAAAGATCAGAGCGACAATAGCTACACAGCACCATTTCTTCACAGAGACAGTGTGAAATATTTCTCTAAAGGTCCAGTCCAAGATGTAATCACCACTTAACATTACAGCTATAATGGCTAATGCTACCATATATCTGTTAGGCTTCCACAGAACAAGGACCCAATCGCAGACTTAGATGCCAAAAAATACTTTATTATTTATTTAACAAAAACAGAAAAACCAAGGAATCCAAAAGGCAAAAAAATCAGGGAGTCAAAAATCAGAGAGTCCAAAATCATACCAGATAACAGAGTTCACAAATAGCAGTATCCAGGCATTGCTTCTTCACAATCAAAACATGATGAGACAATCCGACAGGGGACAACAGAAAGACTGGGCTTAAATAGAAGGGGAAACAGACAAGACACAGGTGAACTAATTAGGCAAACACTCAGGTTGATGATGGGGAACAGGTGAGGGAAAAAAAGAGCGGGAAGCAGTAGAGGGCGGAGTCTCAGGACAATAACAAAACACACATGGCCTGACATCCCAACCACAACAAGCACACGACAACACAAACAAACAGGGGGAAAGACATGACACAACAAAACACAGGCAGGATGCACAAGGGAAAATGTCTTAAACCACCAGGGTCTTAACAATATCGCTGTATATGCCAAATGCTCTCAGTTGCAAGTTACAGCGATTGTTCTTGTTTGTTCATGTGAGGTGAACAGAAACAATCCATAACATCAGGTGAGATGCTGTGGGAGGTCATTGTTGAACCAAGTTCCACTTTATGGCCTCCAAGAGTTTCTTAAAATAAGAATACAAGAATAAAATGGCCGACTGGTCAGACAGGCCTTGCTCTTCTCTTTGTCAGTGGTCCCCGCTGAGGTCTTTACGATGGGCAGACGCCAGGGGTGGACGAGATCCCTCCTGAAGTAATGGGGGCTCTGGATATCGAGGTGTCACGGCTCATCTCTCCAGTGACACTTGAGCTTTCAGAGACATCGATCCCTGAGGCCTGGGTGTTGGTCTTTGTCTCGAGAGAGAGGGTGGTCCAGATGGTTTGTTCCAGATCAAAGTCAAGGACGGGAGACCACTGGAATTGGCAGCTGAAGAAGTGTGATTTATTTAATGCTAAAATGTGGAGAGATGTTTATTTTTGGCTCATTCAATGTAGTTTTCTTCTCAGTGTCTGGTTGTCAGTCTCCATTAAAACATGGTGGACTCCAGTCGGACGTGAAGTGCTCTCATGCTCCTGCTGCTGGTTCCTTATCCCTCAGGTTCTCGGGATGTGAGATTTACTGCGTCTTGAATTGTTTGTTGCAGCGGGAACAGTAATTTAATTTCCGAGGATGGTGATAAATCGAGCCGTGCAACAAAGAGAAGCTGCTGATTTAACAGTCAATTCCTTTCCGACTAACGTTCTATTCAGAGATCGAAGGAGTAATAACCATGATGTCGGTCTGCTCCTCCATATTCAGAGGAGCTCGCTGGGAGGGTTCAGGCTCTCGAGCGCCTCCTGCTGAAGGTGTAATGAGATGAAAAGCCGGGAGATGACTCATGGACGACTGTAGCTCGCCTGTAGAGCCCCCCCCCGTACATTTCATATCACTCCAGCTCCTCTATGCACTTGTAGCCTAACATTTACACAACGGATTTTACATTAGTTTTTATCAAGCACCGGCTATTAAATGGTTTTGATCCAAGCTGCATTAACAATCTTTAAAAACATCACAAGGCCACTCAGGTGCTCGGATGGAAAACACTACATGGAAATTACTTTATTTTATTCACATATATGTTTATCTTATATTTGATTTCATCTTTACTGTAAAGAAGATTCTATTCTACGTTAATTTCATATATTCTATTGACATTATTCTTCTTTTTATAAAAAAATAACAATATATTTTGTGTTAGCTTTTAAAATCAATTTGAAGGTCTTTTATCTGTGAATCACTTAGTACTGCACTAACCTGTACAGTAAGAAGGTACTCTACAATAGTGATTAATGAATAACATATTAATGAATATAAATATGAACTAAAAACTTAAACATAATATTTCGGCAAAATGTATATACGGCAATAAATAAATTTATTTATTACTAAAAATTATGCACATAATAAAATTATGAAATAATATATCAACTCCAATCCAAGAGGAAAATATGCAAACGTAAAATTAAACATAATTAAACTCAGGAGCAAACATACAAATAAAAGTATGAGTAGCTGAATGAACTGGGGTCTTATCTTTGTGAAATATCATTTTAGTCACGTTCATCCTGGTCAGATCTGTGACCTTTGACCCCAGACATGTCTGTCGCTGCTCGCCGAGTTAGCAACAAGTTAAGAAGTCAAAGCTAATTAGCAAAAAATGTGTTAATTACATTTTTTTTTGACCCAAAATGTTTCCCTCCTTCTTTTCCAAATGGAGACTATCACACCCACACACAGGCCGTGGCCGTCTTCACCTCCGCCAGGATTAATAAGCACGACACGCAGAGAGCCAAAGATAAAACAACATTAGTCCAAAAATTACTTGTGACCTTTCTGTGAAGCTGCATTTGAGTTGTCGTGCGAAATCAGAGACGCACAAGACGGGAACGCAGCTGGACGTCACAGTGCGGAGGCTGAGAGACCTCAACACACTGCACATAAAGAAAACACACGCACACAGAAAAAACACGTCAACAATAAGAAAACATCTTCATCAATTTGACGACCAATACGCTAGCAATCTCTTTTTATAACCAGTGGAGTCGCCCTCTGCTGGTTATTTTAGGGAATACAGGTTTTAGGCATTCCCGATTAGCCTCACTTTCTGAACCATGTACAGTCAATCGTCTTTAATCACATGACTCTCCTCTATTCTAGCTGCCATGATCACTGCGGCCACTAGAGGGCAGTGTCACGCAAACGTAAACATGTAATTTTAGTCTCATTAATTTCGTTTTCAATAAACATACATGAGTTATATATTGTTAAATAAGCACGATGTGTCGTTTAACAGAGGTAAAGCTAAGTTCTTTTGATAAAAATTTAAATAATAGCTGTCTTGTGTTGCTGTTGTGTTGATCCTGTCAAACAGATGTGGACAAAATGAGCTCGACTCCCAGAGAGCCTTTGTTTCCTGTGGGAGCTTCGTGCACAAAACGTGCTTCACGACAACTCTGAGCTGTTTAACACAACTGCGACATCTTTCAGCTCTAATATCACTACAGTACACACACACACACACCCTCACACACAGACACACACACGCAGGCTCAGTCACTCGAGTGAACTGCGGTGCCGCGTCCTCCTCGAGCCGCGCCGCTTCTGCTTTTAACTTTGTGGCCGAGCGAGTCTAGACCTCCTTCCGAGGGGGGGGCTTCCCAGGATGTGTGATGGGAGCTAGCTATCTTAAGCTCCAGTTGAACATCTGTGAGTTAACCCTCATCGGAGCCATCTGTGCCTTTTTACTTGTGTTGATACTTGATACTTGTTTTGCTGGTTTCTTCGTGATGAGGGCTGATTATTCTCATTTACTTTTATTGCTCTTTATAATTACTTCTAAATACCTAATTGCCTAAAATCATGTTTTCACCGTCTTCTTAAAAACTGTGTAATTACTTTTCTGCGATCAGATGAAGATGAAGTGCTTTTTTCTCTCTTGCACATTTACGATATCGGCCTCCTCTCATTCACTCGAGTTTGATTTAAAGGCAGAGCACTTGAGCAAAGTGGAATATTGTGGTGTAGTCGTTGGCTCTCGAGGCAGATTGAGAGGGAGTTTAATAACACAAGATCAGACAATAACTCTCAATAAACACGTCTGAATAACTAATTCCCTGGAAATGTCAGGACAATAAGGCGGCAGATGTTTGAAAAGTCTGGTTAAATAGGAACGTGTCATCCTGAGGGATTATTTTAGGCCTTAATATGAAGAGTGCCTCAGAAACCTCACAACGCCGCCTTGTGTTTTACATACGCCTGTAACTCAGAGACGTTCAGGAAACAGACACGTTACGTCTCCACTCGTCAAACGTCCCACAGACGTCTTCCTTTTATATTTAGCTTCAATATCCTGAGTGAACATCCTCGTCTGACTCCTCGTGGACGGAAACAAGAAACAAGAAAGAGGAGTTTTTTGTCGCGTGCCATAATGTGGAATGTCAGTCCGACTTCACACTGAGCACAATCCACTGAGGAGGACGTGGAAGTGATAGAGAAAGTGACGCTGACGGTAATGCAGAGTGATTTCCTGTGAGGATCAGGAGGCATCATGGTTTGGAATTCACAGCCCCGGCTGCGCATGTGAAACTCAATCAAATGGAAAAGTTTGGACAGGCATTGTTGAAACTCTTTTTGAGTGCACAGAGCTTTCTACTAATTACAACTGAGCAGTGTTCACTGGGAAAAGATCTGGATTTTCAAATGCTGTTTCCCAATTTTGTGCATTTTTTGTGAAGAGCTCAAGCTGTCGATCAACAATCTCCTATTTAAACCATTCAATTCCCTGATAAAGATTTAATACCCAACAATTAAAATGTCAGATTAGATTAATGTTTTATATTTTATTGACTTGTTTACTGAACCCAGACAAATCTCCAGTTTTATTCAATCTAACGGGATGTTTCATTTTCTTCACCTTTCAATTGCATCATATTCACTTTTCCTGTTGTTTGTCCTTTTCTTCTTTAAATAAAATTTTGGTTGTTTCATGAAAAGTCACTTTCCTCTTTTCAGCCTCTACATGTCTGTAACATTTGGTTTTGGCTCCTGTCTCTTTAAGTGCCCCCCCTCCCAATAAAGCCCAGCCTGCTGTGATTGGCCAGCTTTCTCACTCCGCTGTGATTTGTCAGTCACTTCCAGCACATGTTGGAATGTCTACGTAAATTTGGGGGCGTGTCAGACTAGCTGCTAGACGTATATTATTTAAATGTTGGGTATTGTGATGTCACAATGAAAGTATTGATCAGACTATTGACGAGATGTTTCACGAACTTCGGTATTTACTGTTGAGGAGAGTTTTTTTTAACTTTGCTGGACTTTTACATTCATAAAAAAACTATTCAAGACATAAAAACGTAAAAAGTTAAATATGTCTCTCTTAAGGAGCAGTTCACTGATCACTTTCTGGTGTTTTAATCAACATTTACACCACCTCACGCTTCAGGATCCTGAATCCCTCCCTCCTGTCTGTTCTGAGGAGCAGCAGCCATCTCTCCTGTCTCTCCGCCCAGCGTCTGTGTTTCATCTTCTTACCTCCACAGGCTGACGGTGGGCCGGCCGCTGCTGTCTGCACACAACACGAGACCGAGGTTCTGTTTCAACAAAGTAAGACAACACGTGGATTTACGGGATGAAAGCAGCCGGGTGGAGTCCAAAACTGTAAATTCTGCATAAACGCACCTGGGGATGTGGAGATAACATGCAGCCTCGTGCTCACTACATGGAAGCTGTGTGCTTTTATCCATGGAGCCTCTTCTTCAGCTGCTGCTGGACTGTTTAAAGTGAAGAAACAGATTATTTTATGCGTTGCAGTGTCTGATGTTTTATTTTTAACAGATATGAGAGACTGGAATCAGTCGTCTTCTCCAGCTCCGCCAGAAAGCCAATGAGAATATTTCTCAAAGTATCCAGCTATTCGCTCAGTGTGGCTGAAGACAACAAATGAATGCGATGATTAAATTATGACGATAATGTGAATTCTCAAAGCACAGTCAGAAACCTGCCCTGCTTCTTCTTTTTTTTGTATTTCAAGGAAAATGAAAAATGCACATTCTGTGTTTTCGTCTGCAGCGGAGTTTACCCACCGCTGCTGTTGTGATTCATCGGGGGGGAATCAATCAGGAAAAGCTTAATCGCCCCTTTGCAGAGCACAAGTCACGCACGTTGATGCGCTGCGCCGCCATCGCCGCCACGTTCCCCCACCGAGGTGTCTTCATCAGCATATTGACTACCAGGTGTTATTTGTAATTTGATTCATTACAATTCTCTTCGGGGGAGGAGGGGAATTATGAGATATCATAATTAAGCCGTCGTTTTTCAATCGATGCGAGGAAGAAAAAAACAAGAAGCAACATTTCGAATGTGTTATTGAGATGCAGTTGAAGCGCTGACTGATGTGTGCGAGTGTGAAGCTGCATTTGAGTTGTCGTGCGAAATCAGAGACGCACAATACGGGAGCGCAGCTGGACGTCACAGTGCGGAGGCTGAGAGACCTCAACACACACTGCACATAAAGAAAACACACGCACACAGAAAAAACACGTCAACAATAAGAAAACATCTTCATCAATTTGACGACCAATACGCTAGCAATCTCTTTTTAAAACCAGTGGAGTCACCCTCTGCTGGTTATTTTAGGGAATACAGCTTTTAGGCATTCCCGATTGGCCTCACTTTCTGAACCATGTACAGTCAATCGTCTTTAATCACATGACTCTCCTCTATTCTAGCTGCCATGATCACTGCGGCCACTAGAGGGCAGTGTCACGCAAACGTAAACATGTAATTTTAGTAACCATACATGAGATTTATATTATGACATAAACACGATGTGTGCTTTAACAGAGGTAAAGCTAAGTTATTTTGATTAAAAAAATAAAATAATAGCTGTCTTGTGTTGCTGTTGTGTTGATCCTGTAAAACTGATGTGGACAAAATGAGCTCGACTCCCAGAGAGCCTTTGTTTCCTGTGGGAGCTTCGTGCCCAAAACGTGCTTCACGACAACTCTGAGCTGTTTAACACAACTGCGACATCTTTCAGCTCTAATATCACTTCAGTACACACACACACACACCCTCACACACAGACACACAGACACGCAGGCTCAGTCACTCGAGTGAACTGCGGTGCTTCGTCTCCTCGTGGCTCTGCAGCAGCTAATCAGAGCGAGATCAGACAAGTGGGTCTGAGCACGTCGTTAGCACTACAGCAGTGTTTACATGCAATAATCTCATTATTGTCCTCCCTCTGATTAGGTGAATAAACCCATTAAGTTGTTTACACGCATTGTGGGGGAAGCGGCACGTTAATAACTCCCTTTTAATCCAATCTGCCACGTTGTAATTGATTTAATACAATAATTATCTACCTGCTGTAGGACATAAGTGACGACGGCTGAGACTTCATCGAACTGTTCGATGTGGTGGAGGTAGTTTGGAGTGGGGGGGGTGCTTGAAATGAGCAGAAATAACATTACACTGTACACACGCGTACTTTCAGTGACCTGGTTTCCAGGCCTGCAGGGACCTTTGTGTTGTGTCATCCCTCCTCTGTTTCCTGCAACATCTCTGCTCTCTGATATGAAATGATGAAGAAAAACACCTGAAAAATGATCATAATAATAATAACATGTGAAAAAATCCCATGCAGGGAATGGAAAGTCTTTAAAATCTGTTTTTTAATCTGTCTCCCAGTTTTAGGGCCAATGTGATAAAACTGTCAGGGATCCCACTGCTCCTGGAAAACCTGGATATTTACAACCCTTTCCCAGTCATGGAAACAACTGATTCATGTATTAAATTGACCTAATATCCTGTAAATATACATATATAATATCAATAATTAAATATGAGCTCAGAAGCTATGCGATATGCTGTCAGGAAAAACCTATAACCTTATTTCTTTACCATTTATCTGAAGAGTTTTGGTTGTTACACTAACGAAAAAGCAGTCTTGCAGTAAACTTTATTTAAAACAGAATGTGGAATCCACCTGCTTCTCTCTAAAGCTTCATCGGCTTGTTTACAATCCAGGTGAATCAGAAGAAACACTGGTTCTTCTATACAGACCTTTTTCAATAAACTCCTATTACCCCATAAACATTGAATTACACGTTTACCTTATTCTGCAGCTCGGTGATTTCTCAGCATCAAACTAAAACACACACACACACAGATTCCCAGGTCTGAAACATAAATGTTACACAACAGCCAATGAATGCATTATAAAAACCGTGGGGCACAAAGTCTCCGGAGTGAGCCAGGAACTCGTCTGGTGCAATGTATCAGCAGACGCATTACCTCAGGGAGCGTCACCCTACCAGGCCAGCCACCATAAATAATGCAGCAAAAATACATCATGGTGATGTTTCTCTTTATCCAACATGTGTAGCTGTCAGCTTTGATCAATACCAACGCACTGAAGGCGATGCTATATAAACACAGTCCTTTTTATGTTAATGCTCGCTCCTGAACCCCTTGAAGAAACACAGAGAATGAGACATTTAGATGCAGGAAACTCTCCAAACCCCTCAAGGCCTCGCAAAATCTTTAAGGTTGACCGGCGAGTTGTGCAGGCAGTGATGTTTTGTTCTTTATAAGTTATAAGAAAGAAGGAATATCAAGAGAGAGAAGAGCTTCCACTGTCGTTAGTGCTCAGCGATCGTCTCCCAGGTTTTTTTTACTACGAAAACGTGGCTCCAGTGAGGGTTTCAGAAAAATTCCAATTTAGCTAAAGTACACTCAGTATTCAGCGTGTGTCCACTGCCAGCGCTGCCGCACGCCGGCAACACAGACAATGTAATAAGGTGGAAATTTGAAATTCTAATTCTTTCCTCCCCCCCCTCTCATCTCTCGTCACACAAGTGTAGTGATCTGAGAGCCCACCCATCAGTTGTGACTGTGGGATGGAAAAAAAAGAAAAGAGGAGTCTGCATTTGCATCAGCTCAGATTCATTTTCATCTCACATTTAAGAAGTTTGAATAATTAAAACAATTTGGTGTCACTGGAAAGAGTCTTTAAGACTTGAACTCTCGGGGAACGGCTCAAAAAACTGGCTCCTAGCACAGGAGACTCAGGTTTATGTGTTTTATTATTTAAACATATCAGGTTTTAAAAGGCTTGTATGCTTGTTGGTCGCGTTTGTCCTTAGAAATTAATGTCAAGCATAATATCAACTCACTATTATTATACCATCGACCATAGTGTAACGAGTGTCACCATCATTTCTAATAATTGAAAGTTAAATAAAAACTAAATAAGAATATTATTGCCCTAATTTTCTACCGGAGATTTATTTAGCTGGATTTCTCTGTTGTTAATAACAGCAGATTAGAGGGATGTTCATTTAACCTAAAGCTGCAGCTGCCAGAAAAGAGAGAACCCCTGAAACCCGAGCAGCACATTTGAACTCGAATGTGAGTTGAAACCCCTCGGATCACTTTCTCATCCCGGCCTTACCTCCTCAAACTGCCTCAGCCTCGATTCCTCCTGTATAATGTTCACTCTGCTCCCTCCCTCCGAAAACCGGCACGTGAGATTAGCATCAGTGGACTCAGCACAACTCTCGGAATTACAATCCTGCCGCCGTTAATAAAGAGCAGAGAGAAAGATGAAACCCGGGACTCGACTGAACTCCTCCTGCGGCGCGGCTCCAGAGATCCTCGGTGCCCAGGGCCCGGAGGACTTTTCTCCGAGGCGTCTTTTTGATGTAAAAGTCAAGGAGTGCTCTCTGTATTCCAGTGGCAGCCCCGGCCCCGGCCTGACCAGCCTGTAATAGCCTGTGATCAGAGATCTATTACTCACTTCTTAGAAATGGGCTCAGGGAGCACAGTCATTTGCCATTTTTAAATTGATCTGTACTTTTGGTTTCTGGTCCGATGAGACCACATCTCTCCATTTCGGTTTGCACGATATATTACCATCAACACGTTATTAGACATATTTCGTAGATTATTCGAGTAGAGCCCGATTTGCATAAGTACATGCGTTACGTTGCAGCAGCCGGTTCGGGAAAAAGGATTTTAATGCAGAATACGGAACCGTGCAATGTGTCAGCGAGGACCGTGGGACAGTGTTGAACTTCCTCTGGGCCAGTGCTCCCCCGATTGGGTCCCCTCCTGCCCAAACATCTTAGCATCCTCCCCCCCCCCCCCCCCCCCCCCGGGCCGGCACACAGCAGCACAGAGGAGGATTCGGAATACATTTGGCTGAGGTAACAAATTAGATTAGCCTATTTATCTACTCGCCAGCCGCTCCTCCTGCTCTACCTGCTCTCTGTTCTCAGCAGGAGGCCACGGCTGTGTCACTCCCGTCTCCCATCCCCCCCCCCCCCCCCCCCCCCCGCTTCCCGTCAGACAAAAGTGTCGCCGCTGATCAGCCTCAGCGCTGCTCAACACGAGGCAGAGGGGATATAAAGGATCAGAGAGAAGGGGGGAGATTAGCATCTTGTGGCCGGATCATGAATATATTCAACACGCGGGCGAAAAAGACTGCGACCCAGCTGTTACAGGAACATTTCATATTACCCTCTTCCACATGTGAGGCAATACTTGTGTGAATGAAAGCGAGGCACATTATGTTTTCATTTCCCTTCTCCCTCTTCTTCTTCTTCGCAGGCAGCTGTGGACTTTTATTTGACGGAGTTACAAAACTGCCGCAATAATCCAACATTTTGTTCGCACTCTGGCGGAGCTCTGTCAATACTCTCTGGTGACTGTTGTTGTAATGTACAATAACGGAGAAGCAGGTGTGTGCGACAATAAAACCCCATTTCACACAGAGCAGAAATGATCATTGACGCTGGGGCTCCAGGAAACATGTTGGAAAGTGTATTAACGTTCAGTCAGGTAGTCTCTGGGTTATGTTAAAGCAAAATGACTGAATCTTTTTCCGATGATGTGATTGTGTTTTCAGCACAAGAAATTTTTTTTATACCTCCACTGTGACGACAGCCAGAAGCTAAAGGTTTGATGTTTGAGGATTTGTCAATTTCTCTTGTCATTTACGTCTCTTTCCAATTTTTGGGAAAACATCTCAACAACTGCTCGAGGGAAGTTCTTCAGATTTAGTAGAAATGTTCAATTTGACTCAAGGATATGAAGAGATTTGATTTTAAAGTCACTTTGAGCTCACTTTTAGTTTTTGTTTTGCCTTATGAACGTGATATCTCAGGAACATCTCCAGGGAATTGTTTTGCAACTTAGTACAAACGTTAAATTAGCTTCATGCATGGGCCGATTAAAATGTGGGATTTGAAGGTCAAAGGTCAAACTGACAAAACCCATTTTTAGCCTTGTGAGTGTGTTCACCTGGATTATGGGTGAACTGACTAGAATTTGCTGGTCAAAGGGTCACAGAGGCTTTAGGGAATTACTGCAAATTTCAAATACATAGATTGAAATTGCTGCGATTACATTACATTACATTACATTACATTTAGCTGACGCTTTTATCGATTAGCAGAGACATGCAACCACAGGTGTTATTTCTAGTTCATTTATGCCACTGTGCTTTACAAAGCTAGTCCAATAATTCAAGCTTCATAAAAACATGAAAATGCACAATTTCATAGCTGTACCCTGCACTCATACCTCACAAGGTGATTCCAGTGAAGTGGGTGAAGATGCTGTAAACAACACAAATGTGAAACCTGGAGCGATGCCAACCACTTCACATGTTCCTCGAGTCTGCACCGAATTTAACACCATCGTCTCTATGCCACTTAAAAGGTCCTGTGGCTGTGCATCAACAAAACGGCTTAATCTGAGTAAACAAGTGACTTCAACGCCACAAAGGTGTCGTGGTAAATCCAAATTAATTAATTTAGTTATCTGTTAATTGCATTGTGTGTCATTAGAGACGGTTAGAGTGAATTATGGCTCACTCCTCCGTCTCCCCCTCGCTAACATGCTAGGTGGCTTCTTTCATTCATGCAAATGAAAAGATTAAGCTCCACCGCGTCTAGGACATGGAGGAAGAGCTCGTTTAACAGCGCCATGATTCACCTGGCCTCTTCTGGAAAATATATTGTTTGTTATGTTTCACCGGTGGAGA
Source organism: Pleuronectes platessa (assembly GCF_947347685.1). Taxonomy (NCBI): domain Eukaryota; kingdom Metazoa; phylum Chordata; class Actinopteri; order Pleuronectiformes; family Pleuronectidae; genus Pleuronectes; species Pleuronectes platessa. The sequence continues at coordinate 17,299,759 of NC_070645.1, forward strand.
AGTCGGGAGCAGAAGTCGGGAGCGGATTTAGAGGAGGCGGCGGCGGCAGACTGCAGAACAGTTTTCAAAGTAACTCAGGCAATTAAAAGTCCTGCTTCTTGGTTTTAACGGCTATTAATAGATTTTTATTCTGTGAAATAAATGAGCAACAATTACACAACTTAAAATATCCTCATATGAAATAACAACAATAAATAGCTTCTATTGTAGCTCATCATGGACAGATGGTAAGACAATATGCACCCGGTCATAGAAACCCCTTCAACCCTCTTACATGAGCACACTTGTTGTCACTTTGTCTTTCTTCATTGTCATTTTGCACGTGTTTGTAGTTCTTTGTGTATTTTTTGGTCATTTTGCATTGTTATGTCATAATTCTTGGCCATTAGCGTCTTCTTTGCATCTCTTCAGTCGTTCTGTGCCTCTTAATTGTCCCTTTGTAGTTCTTTTGTGTGTCTGTATTGTTGTTTAGTTTCTCTTTGTTGCTGGTTTGTAGTTGTTTTGGCATTTTGCCTGACCTCATGTTCCGTTTGCATTTCTGTCTGGTTGTTGTGTCATCTCTTTGTGGTCGTTTTGTGTCTCATATTACACCTCTTGATCATTTAGTATCTCTTTGCTTAACCTTATGTTCACTTTACATCTCTTTTTATTTGTTTTCATCTATGTTGATGTTTCTTTTGTCTCATTTTGTCTCTTTAATCCTCATATTGTGTCTCTACAGTAATTTTGCCCTTCATGGTCATTCTATATCTCTCTCCTGTTTGTTTCGCATCTCATTATAATCATGAAGTCTTTCTTCATGGTACTTTTACGAGTCTCTGTCGTTGCTTTGTGTTTCTTTTTTAGTAATTTTATGTTTTGCGTCATCATTAGTCATTTTGCTTATTGTTTTGTGTCTAATTTTGCACCTCTTTAGTATCATTTTGTGTCTTTTTGATGATATTTGGTTTCTATTACTTGTCATTTTGCCTCAAATTAAGATAATTTTGTGTCTCTCTGTTGGTTTTGCATTTCATCCTCGTGAATTTTCATCTTTGTGTCTCTTTGTAGCTCCACCTTGAAGTCATTTTTCATCTATTTTCTGTTGTTTTGCATCTCTAGTTGTTTGTGTATCATTTTGTGTCTCTCTTTGCATCTCTTTATTGCCATTTTGTGTCTCTTTGTTGTTGGTTTGTCTCTCTCCAGTCACTTTGCTGGACCTTCAGGTCATTTTGCATGTTAACGGTCAATTCATACTGAGGCACATGTCCAGGGGCCCTCGGCCTCTATACTCACCAGGCCTGTTCAATAATCCATCCATGATACTAACAAGCCAACCACCTCTCACTGCCTGTCTCTGGTAGGGGGCTAGATAATCAGATTCCAGCGGGGGGGCTGTGCCACCCGTGGCCACCCCTGCGGCCCCTGTCACGGTGTCAGTACATGATGACAGTTGGTGGAGTTTATGTGCCACCTCCCCCGAGGATATAACCACACAGCACGAGGGGCAGAGTCAACAGATAAGATCTTATCTCACATTATACGACTAAACAACTTGTACCAAACCTTATCAGTGCGACAGGACGTGTGTAGGTTGAGCTGCGGTTTCAGGCTGAGCTAAGTCTAAATGAAATATGGCGACAATTATCCAGTCGCCTGATATTAGAATTGGCAGCCAGATAGTTAATAGGTCCGGCGTGGCAGAATGATGTCGTAGTTGTAAAGCCTTTGTGTGACATCCAATGACTATCACTGCCTCTGTTGACCTAATTCAATTTTCTTTTCAATTACCTGTAGTATATTACCATCAGAGCCATTGGTATTGTGGCATAAATCACCCGGCCGGACCCCGTGGCCACAGCAGACAGCAGGCCCCCTCCTCTGTGATGTGGAGCCGTGTCCTGACTGGCCCCTGTCCCCCTTAAATATATTTTAGATTAGAGGAAAGAACACAAAACATTCACGACCCACATTCCTGCAGCCAGACGTCGCCGCCGGGCCCTCCATCGGAGCGCGATGTGTAATCACAGCGACTCGAGGTCGGACGCAGACTAAACTGATAGCCGAGAACAAAGCTCAATGAGTTCTGTGATCTGAGGATTATTATTTGGGAGGAAGGTGTAATTAAAAGACGTGCAGCTGTAACTAGACCCCGGTGTTACCTTCTTGTTTCAATCTTCACATCTGCTTTTCTTTCTTTTTCACACCTTGTGGCAGGTTCAGTGAGGTGAACACTGGTCAGAGAGCGGAGGGGGGGCCCATCGACTGATTCCTGTTACCACCGACACCTCAGTGTCCTACTGAGGTGAGAACATTGAAATATTCCCGAGGGGGAGAACTGAGTGCAACCAGGTCTGAAAACACCCTTTAATCGATAGGGGCAGTTTATCCAGTGTGTTTAATGTGAGAGAAGAATTAGCCATGGCCCCGCGTATGATGTGGGCACCGACCACAACTAATACAGGGAGTAGATGCTAAATGAAACGTCACGCAGGACTAAAGGCTTTTTCAAATGTCTCCTGCTTCGGTGGTCAAGGTGTTTCAGGTTTTATTGGCTGGACAAGTCAAGGTTAACAAGCTGCTGCTGTGTCTCTGCAACAAGGAACCAAGTCCAACCTCTGTCTGAATGTTCATCTAAATCAAAGCAGCATTTAGAGGAGTGAAACATCACAACTGATTAGGTTCTGTACAGACATTCTGGATCCTCAGAGGCTGAACCTCAAATCCATAAGGGGATAGTTCACCCAAAGATACAAATTCACTCATTATCTCCTCAGCACAATAATGGAGAGTTGAATGAAGAGTTGGAGTCCATAAAATACTTTTGGAGTTTCAGGGGTAAACAGCTTTGCAGCCAAATCCAATACAATTGAAGTAACTTGGGGCAGATTGTCCAAATGTAAAAAAACAACAGAACCCCCCCCCCCCAAAAAGCCTCCATACTTCTCCTGTGGTATCATCCCAATGTGTCCTTTAGCCCTGACAGTCAAATTTGACTTGTAACAGCGTGATTCACATCGTGTTTTAATCCTAAATCTCCTCTGATATCCTCCCTTTAGTTACTGCTGCACTGACTTCAATTGTATTGGATTTGGCTGCAACGCTGTTTACCCTGAGAGACTCCTGAAGTGTTTTGTGGACTCCAACACTTCACCGACCCCTCCATCGACATTCTGATGACTAGATAATGAGTGGATTTTTATTTTGGAGTGAAAAATCCCTTTTAAACAATCTCCTGACCTTTCCTCTAGCGCCACCATAAGGCCGATAGTTGTAGTTTTGAGTAGAGTTTCTCAAGAATCCCCACAGATATCGAAGTCCGTCTCAGGATGACTAATATGTATATTATATAGGCAGCACACTTATTAATGTCAGTGGGATTTAAGCGCACTAGAGGCAATAATTAGTTTTCCGAGTGCAGCAGCATAGAAGGAATCTCACATTCTGAGTCTTGGGAGTTTTACTCTCGACTGCACGGCCGTTCACTTTCCCTCTTTGTAACTTTTTTAACCTGTATTGATTTCCGTGATCAAGAGGCGGAGGAGCAGGGAGATAAATCAGGTTGAGCTGGGCGGAGGACGGAGCTGAGGGGAGGCCTGAAGAGACAATGAGCGGCGCTTTATTTGCATTAAGCAAATTGGAGTTTTAGTTATATAAACATTCCTCAGAGGCAGAGCTCCTCCAGAGGCAGGAGTAATCTTATTAGTTTAGTTAAACCTGGCAGAGCTAAATGACCAAAGTTTGCCTCTGCCCCAGTTCGGCCAAGTTCCTCCTAAAAGACCATTTGCTGGAAATGATTTATTATATGTTAAGAACAAGGTAGAGAATATCGTAGGACAGAAAAAGTTGAGTTAGTAAGGATTCTTAATCAATGATCAGATGTTTAAAATGAATAAACTGTTCCATCTTCTAAACTCTTCTATTAAGGACATTTTTATCTATAAAACACTCTACAAATCCAATTTATAGTTTAAATCAGCCTGAAATAAAATCACTCTGCAATAAGCACGTAAAATACCAAATAGGTTTATACTGTTATTTATTCTGAGGGCCACATCCACTTAATACACAATACAGTTTCATTTAGAAATAACCTTTTGAGATGAAAAAGATTTCTGTGTTTCTTAAATAAACTCAATCAATACTACGACCCATTTTAAAACTAAACTGTAGTCGTGTGGACTCGGCCCTGAACTTCTCTTCAAACCCTTGAATTATAAGAAAGGCATTAAGAACACACACCTGACCTCCGAGTCCTCTGAGCCGAGCGCTTGGTGAGTCTCTCTGTTATTTACGATCCCCTTTGAGATGCATGTGGGAGGCGCAGGGACTTATTTAATGGTGTCTGGTAACTTTCTATTCACGTGAAAAACAGTCAGGTCGAAGCTTTGGTTCTAATTGAAGGAGGAATTAATCAAATTAACCTCCAGATTATTGGAGATAGAAGAAGCTGTAGTTTTACTGTCGGAGCATCGCACGTCTGTCGAAGGGAGAATGAGAAGATTGGACTTTAAGCTGGATTTCTGTTTGATTATTCATGTTATTCATGTTCTGAAGAGGAGAACAAAAGGGAAAATAAGAACAAAGACTATCAAATATTTAATAGAATTGGTCTGTTCCTGGCTCAGTGAATTGTGTTTCACCTGGCGGGTTGTGTTTGCAGCTTGTTGTGGTGAAGATGCGGAGTCCAGGGAGGTGCCAGTGAAGCGTTTCTCATCGCACCCACATTCCATTGACTGACGCTTCAGGAGCGCCCCCTCCTGATCGGTCGACCAATCAGAGCTCCCGTTCCTGCTGCAGAGATAAAGCCTGGCCGATAATTCACTATCCCACATCTTCACCGGTCCTGCTTCTTTTTGCATTATGTCCATTTAGTTGATGTAAAATATCTAAATGTGAGGTTTGCAGCATGAATATAAAGGAGCACAAACTTCATTATGGAACTGGGCTTTAACTTTAACTTTGATTTTAGCGAGTGAGTCCCGGAGCAGCAGTTCCATGTGTTTAAGGTGCTTAGTTTTGATGAATGAACTCTCTTTCAGTTCATTATACACAATTAAGAAGGTGTGTAAATCCTTCAACAAAAAACTAAATTCATTCATTACACAAACAGTATTTTTGTAGCATGTGTGTCATACATATATAACACTATACAGCCCTCTGCCCATATAGGTAAACTTCATAATCTAATATAGAATCTGGGCTTCACCAGATCGTCACACTGTGTTTCATCATTTCTCTGAAGGTCAGAGTGCAGCTCACAGAAGCCTGATTGAACAGATGTGGTCGTGGACAAACCTTGAGTATATTACGTGATCTGGTGGAACAGCTGCCGATTGTTGCTATTAATACGTATTTAATAAGGCAGAGCGCTTTATTAAAGCTGAACCGTGATTAGCAATAAAGAAAGTTCTCTCTCGTGTTGCAGCTTCGTGTCTGTTCACTTTCCCAAAGAACTTCAGCAACACTTATGTAAATTGCCTTAATTAATTTCTCTGTAATTAGTTTTTCTCGCTAAATAATTGTGTCTCGAGGTGATTTCCATTATGTCTCCTTTTATGTTGTATGTTTATCAAATGCACAGCGTTAATAATATTTATTTAAAAGTGTTAAACTTTCCGTTCAACACTACACATCCCGTCCTTTCGTGAACCTACTACGAGTTGACACTAGCAAGGAGAAGAGAGCAGACACGTCTCCGGCTTGTTTACAGAATGAAAATGTCCACTGTGCACCGTGTCCTCTGGTTTCTGTTTGCCACCGGGACGGTCGGCCCATCACCTGAGCTGCACCCGGAGCATCCGCCGGAGCCTGTAGACATCCGCTCAGACCGTCACTGCATGTGTTCAGGCCCAGCTGTGTGCCTGCACGGGGGGTTAAGCCTGTCGGGGGGAGAAAGCATCACCTCTGCAGTTCCACTATATTAGTTTGGCCTCACCAGGGCCGGGGCGACAAAGACGGCGACGCCACGTGTCCGCTGGCAGATAAGTCTCCCAGCAGTGGGAGAAACCCTTATGTCAACTGGGCGAGTCTGCAGCGCTCGCCCTCCCCTCTGAACAAATAAGATCAGAGTCAAAATGAAAAGCATTATTACCGCTGACATCTTTATCTCCAGTCCACCTTATTTAATAACCAATTTCTCTCACAGCTTCCTGGAGGAATTTAGCCTCTGGGCGAGCCTCTCAGTGCCGCTGAGGAGCCGCTGTTTAGTTATGTATACTCTATTGCCAGGAGGAAGAAGGCGCTTCATAGCCGTTAGCCTTATGGCTGCACGCTGCCTGTCGTCTCGAATTATGTTTATTCCAATGAAGCTCAGGGGAAGTGTTTCATTCGGAGGTGCAGCGCAGGAAGCGGGGCAACGAGAGGAGAGGACAGCTTCCTGAAATATGTTTGCATAATGTCGCTTTAATTTGTCTTTGAAAGGGAGAAAGAAAAATTACTCATATGATTAATCATTTATTCATATTGTGTGTTATTTGTCTCACCCGCTGTACCTTCTCATGCATTGAGACTAATGCCATCTTAATGTACCTGATGGTTAAGGATAGTTTACGTCTTGATTGACAGGCTGTACTTAGTCACATTAGAAGTTCCAGTTTAATTAATCAAGCAAGCTTTCACAGTACTCTTATTTAAGTGCTATTTTTGTGGTACTTTGCTTGAGTAATTAACAATTTAAGGTAGATTGAATTTTATATTTCAATACGTTTACCCGACAAACATATTACCTCCTGCATTTGTTTGTTCTTCAAAAGGATCACGCAAAAACTTCTGGATAGATTGTTGGAAGGATGCGATATCTGGGTCAAGGAAGAACTCATTACACTTTGGTATAGACCAGAATATACTTTTAATTTCAAGCTAATCATTTTATGAAATATAATTATAATAGCTTTAACTTCTTATGAGACTTACGTGATGTAACCATTACCAATCACAAAGCTGTAACTATTTGAGAGAGCCGGATTTTCTCTTATAAGATAACTAGTTTGCAAAAAATTTTTCTCAATTCCTTAGAGGCCCTATGATGACCTAATGAAGGGGATTTACTAATAAGGATAGGTGATCACCAAAGCCATTAATATGCATCATCATGGGACCATGTGTTTGTTCAAAATGTCATCGCAATCAATCAGTTAATTGTTGACATATTTCAACCTGCATCAAACCCGCTGACTGACGTCCTGACAGCCAGGACGCTCGTGTGGCTGGGAGGAAGCAAAATGTCAATTATTTTATTAAATTTGCTTTGCTTTGCTTATCTCTGTTTTGACAACGCGAGTCAGTGTGTGGACATCTTGATAAGAGCAAATCAGCTGTGAGCTATCAACCTTGACCTTTAAACCAATCCGCACTCGGCAGCGTGAGGCTCCACACCCCCGAGCGCCCCTCCTCACTCTGGATCTGCCTCGTGCGCTCATATCGAAAACCGATGTCGAGCCCACTGATGAATGAAGTTTCAGCTTGAGACTACAACATGTATAGTGTGGAGTTGGTAGTTGAGAGAGGATTCACAATTAATGGTACAGCAAAAGGGGATCAATTGCAATTAAGTGTCTGTAACACGCTGTGGCTGATAAGCCCCCCCGTCATCGATCAAGGTGCCACCACACCGGTGTGGTGAACCCGCGGCGCTCTTCAGCGTCTTCTCCCGGCGAACGTAATTGACCCCAAAGGGTCAATGAACAAAGCTCAGGATTTGTCATGGCTCCGGGATGATCCCTTATGTGAGGGGGGGGGGGAATAGCAGGCTTTGCATTTGCAGTCATACTTATTTTTATGCAAATGTTCAATAATCTAGAAACACAGTGACACAGTTGGGGCAATGTGGTGGCATCATGCTGTATGCTAATGCTAAGCATTCAGACTGTGGGATGTTTTGAATTCTTCTGCATTCTCAGCACCGCTCAGCAATCCACAGATTAGCTCGTGGAGGAGAATCTCTAAACAGCTGCAAATGTCAAGTCTGGTCTTTTGACATCTTGGACTTGTCTCTTTCACTTCTCCAGATCTCCGATAGCCTGCGAGTGGATTTATACTCTCACTGTTTTTCTACCTCATTATAATATGATTTGTTTTCTTTGGTTTTCTTTTCTCTGCAGCAGCGCAAACAATTCCAGGGATTCCAGCTGTATAAACCTGTGTATGTGCCGAGTCTAATACCTCCTTGCTTTGATCAGTCTGCTCCTGTGCATTGATTAACTGGATGTGCTGAAGTACTGCCGTCAGTGGATTTGCGGATATTGTGGTTTTGTTCTTTTCACAAAGGAAAAAAGTAAAAAGTCAAACAAAGTGTCAGGTTCTCGACCTTGTTTGGCCTCAGAGTCGATCAGATACATTGATTTGTATTGAGGAAATAGACTTTAAAACATAGAAACAAGAAAGTGTGACTTTTGATTTGAATATCATGATTCTTTGAATTGTAAAGAAAGAAAGACATCGCATCTCCATTTCCTACAATAATACTAAAATATCATAGACCATTTTAAAAACTGTCCAGGAACAACAGATGAAAATTAACCTATGGAGCTCACTCTGGCTCATTTACAGTCATTTAGCTGTTGATTAATGAAGATTTTCCCTGTCAAATAAACAAAGAAATTAAATGAAATGAAAGAACTACCTAAAATGATAGAAACAATGATGTGTACTTTTCTAGCTTGGTCCATGTCCCATCTGCTAACATGGATAATGCAGGGTTTATGACCTATGCTGCAGCCTGCCACCAGGGGGCTATTGAGATGATTTGGCTTTGCTTTTGGGAGCTGTCATATTGTCCATGTTTATATAGTCTATGGATACAGAATGCACTTTACTTAATTACTTCATAATCTTAAAATCACGTGGAAAAGATAAACGTAAAATATTGTGACCCTGTGTGTCAGTACAATCTGGATTTGACTCCAGTGAAGCTACATCATGAGCTTCATGCTCATCATCAACAGTCCTCCGCTCCAGGCTTGGCAGGAACACAGAGCTTTGAATTCCTCTTGCTCAAACATAATCATAGTTTATAGGTTCATTAAGAAGATGGTTTCCAAATATAGTTGATTGGCTATAATTTCCATCCGTGCAGTTTTCTTAAGGGCTCCAATCAGCTGCAGAGAGGCAGGGAACGGTGCTGTGCCCGGGGGGGATGCTGACCATGTCATGAGGCAGCAGTATTTAGAGAAATGGAGGATTGGATAGATTAAGAAACGGGAAAGAAAAGAGCATTGGAGCAGGGACTTAAAGTGAGCGGAGACTAAAGTGGGGAAGACAGCGAGCAGCTCAGCAGAAATGTGGGATGAAGTCAAATGTCACCATATGTCAATAAGCTTCCATATGTACGCTACAAATGTTAACATGGCAACCGCTCTGCTGTCAGTGGGAGGTTTACTAACGCCTAATAAGATGTGGGGCGTGATTACACTGACAAGAGCTCCAGTCAATGCAAAAGACCGATGTGTGACACCACAGAGCGTCTTTAGGTGGAGGTTCGGGAGGATTGCTGACTTCACACAGAGCAGAGTGACACCTCGACTGCTTGCATCACTTTTATTGTGAAAAGTCGACAGTCATTACTTTTTTACCCGCGACAACAATCTTTCCAAACCCTCAGCTGTAGACGAGGGAGGTCAACAAACATTTCTGCAATAGTCGGATGTTATTATGACGACACTGATGGGCAATAATCTCCTATGAGAGAACCACAGAGTGAAAAACAAATAAAGAATGTGTAGGGTTTATTTAACAATCTTAGTTTCATGTGAGATTGAGGGAATTTGGGCCACAAGCTGAGTTTAAGACCTAAAATATTCATGACTCAGAAGATAAACCTTGTTTGGTCTTTGTAATTTTCCCTGGCACTGTCCTAGGGACAAACTTTACCATCTAGGTTCAGTCTCACGGCCTCATAACGTTGTTCACAGCTGTATCCATAAGAAAAGCTCTGTAAAGGACCTGCTCAGGATGAAATGACAGAGATCTGAGCTACTATCTGGTGAATAGGCCAGAGAGCCACATTCTGCCATCAGGAGGTGGTGGAGACCAAAAACAGAGCTAAAAACCAACATATATATATAAGTTGACTAGACACACAATTCCCAATAAAAACTACAACTCTGATATGAGGGACAACAACTGATAAATAGAAAATAAGCCGTAAAGGTGACGATTAGTTATTGTTTTCATATCTTGTTCCTGCTGCTCCATGACTAACCAGGACATGATCGTGACTCCAGCTTCCCATTTCCTGCCCTGGACAAACACCGCTGTAAATCTGCCTCAGTAAACTCCATTGTGTGCACGCTAGACAGGTTTGATACAAATATAATGAAACCATCTCAGCTCGGCAACACAACTGAGGGATCAGTGGCCTCGACCTTGAGTCGCTCTTGTGGATTAATACGGACAACTCTTCCCCGGAGCATTCACTCTGCTGCCTTGTGATTTCGATATGGTTTATTTTTTCAGAAGCTTCTGCGTCCACCTTAAAATGTTTGTGTCCATAAAGTCTCTGCATAAAAAAAAACACACACGCCAGCACATTTCCTGAAAAACAAATTCATAAGATATTGAAGAGATGCTTTTATTTAAGGTCAGAGTTGCACAGGAAGAAAAAGGCCAATGAAATGAAAATAAAAGGCAGGTTCCTGACACCATTACTTGCATTATATTTTATTTCACATAAACCAAATGTTTGCCTCATATTATTCAGCATGCACACACATTTGAGTAAGAAAGTCTAACTGAAGCACAACTAAATTATCATATCCTCTGCATAAATGCATGAGCTACAACATTATTGCATTAACTCTCATTCCTTCTCATTATACATGTATGATTTAGACAAATCTGCATTTAATTAATGTTTGCAGTGCATTATATCATCTATTTACACAAATACATAATTGCTAAGATTGGAAATTGAGTGCCGTGAGTCTGATATTTGATCAGAGGTAAAGAGATGTTGACAGAGGCGACATGTTTGCATCGAAAGCTCTCTCTAAATTAAAAGTCACTGTTTCCATTTCACCAGCTCCGATATATATATCCCATCTCTGCAAATTGAATATTTGCTACGTCTCAATCTGACAAATAAATAGCAGTTAGTCGGAGAACATCACATCTAAATCCGTGTTTTCTCCTGGTTACAAAGCCGCTAATACCCCTCAGCTGCCTCACGCATAGCAATGCACAGCTTAAAACGAGTGTCTCAAGGAACGAGTGAGTTGCAGAGCGCTGAGTAAAGTCACTTCCTCCTGGAGCGGAACTGAACTCTCACAAGCCGCCATCAACAACCTTCAGCTTCCGGGAAGAAGACATCTCCCTCTCAGCGCTGTTTGTCACTCGTGTTTGTCCGAGAGGATTAAACGAGCGAACAGTGGATCCATCTTCCTCTTCCTCTTCCTTGAGAATCAGGAAGCACAAACTACGACACAGGGTCAGTGGGTTAATACCTGGAGTGTTAGCGAGGACACTCAGGTGGATTCATCTATTAACAATGTGATGTTAGTTAAATTATAGATGAATTTAACCACTGTAGATGGTTTTATTTTCCACTTGTCTCACAACGTTTTATTCTTCACTAACTTGTCAGTCGGTCGTTTGGAACTTTCCCTCACTGCTGCTGCAGCTAAAAAGTTTTCTGTTCTTATAGTTTTGACATTTGTTTAAAACAATAAGTTGTGTTTAAGTGCAGCTCAAAGTGATTTACATGAGCGAATCTATACTTAAGACACAAAGACGTAAAAACAATTGTAGAATATTAAGTAAAAATAAGATAGAGATAAAACCAACTAAGTAAAATGTGAGATAATGAGTCTGAAGAATAAAAAATGTAAATAATATTGATCTCCACCAACTTCATGACTGGAGTTTGTGGATAATCTACATCTTTCTTCTATTTTCCACATATATTATCATGGCCCCGGCACATTTCCCTAGGTTTTAGATAGAGCCACTACATCCAAGTTTAGCTTCGTCAGAGCAGATTAACTCACAGTAAAATGTGTTCTTTTATCCATTGTCATTTATGCCAACAACAAACACGAGTAAAGTTGTGTTACTTTGTTGTTTGGCACATCTAAAAGCCTCACAGCTCTTTGATTGGTGCACGTAGCTGGACATCAGTTTGCATGTCAACATCACTTATTGCATCAGATGAGACGTCCCTGTTTATTCACTTTACCTCTGGTGTGTGTTATCGCTCCAGAGTCGTCTTCGGATTGTCGTGATAACGCGAGACGTAATGTGTGCATCTGTCTCTTGTCATCGTTAAACATCCGGAGACACTGCAACTATTGCAATTATAAAATTTATTCTGATGATACTGATGTTGCTGCAGTTTCATTCTTTGTAATCTATGATGCAATAGTTACACAAGGTGCATCAATAAAACAATGTGCAAATTTAAAAAAGCCAACAAGCTGTGTGACACATGAATATGCTGATGAGACGACTTCAATTTTTTAGATGGTTTCGAAACTTTAGGTGCACTCTCTCTCTCCAAACAGATACAACTCAGTTTGGTAGAGTGAGGTAACTCCTTCAGTCCTCAGTTGAACAGACTCCAGGTCTGATTATGACACTCGGCATGGAGAGGTCGGTTCAGAGGATTTGCAAAGTCAATCCCCCGCAGCCTGTTTGCCTCAGATACACCCCCGTGATAAGGTCTTTGGATCGATCCGCTGATGGACACAGTGGCGGATGCTGAGTGGTGTCGGTCTCTCAATCAACACGATCTCTTCATGTTCTGCTGTTACACGACTTGCTCCTCGTGTTGGAACTTGGCTCAGCCGCCAACATCTCTGGTAAACACCGTTTCCTCGAACTCCCTTCAGTCAGAAATCATAAGGTTCACTGTCTAGTGTGTGGCTCTCTTGGTTAAAATCAGCAATTTAATGGAAAAATAACTATTGTGTTATTTTTTTTCTGTTTTCAAGGTTTGTCTGTGGCCCTTTTACTTCCAGTTAAGGGACATCATACTACATCAGCAGTGATATTGAGTTATTTTAGTTTATTTTCTAAAATAACAGCTTCTTTTATGTAAAATAGTGCAGAAATCTATCATTGTAGTTACGTAGTTTGAATTAAAAACAATAAAGCTGTCTTTATGTGGTTGAAACTCCAAAAATCACTGCATTTCAGACTTCCCATAATGCAACTCGATAGTATGCCTGTGTGGAAAAACACCAATACCTTATAAACTCCAAACGAGGATTGTAATGAAGGAGCAGTGATATAACTTTGTGCGTCTCCAAGCTGAAACTACGACACTTGAGTAATGTCACAGAAGTTGTTTTCTCAGATTTTGACAAAGCTCCTCTAAAGCCAAATAACAACTGTTGTCACAGACTGAGGAAACATCCACACGACACTGACGTTTTTTCAGACGCACTTTGGAAACACTGCCGGGCCGGGTGTTTCGTCTGAGAGCTCTGGAGCCTGCGTTGTAGTGTGAATCAGGCAAAAGGTGATTTTTCTTTGTACCTTATGATGTTCTCACATAACATCCGAGTGCTTTTTACAAAATATAAAAAATCCCCCACAAAAAGTTTCCTTTTACTTTCCTCTAAAATCTGAAAGTGTATTACTGTGGAAAAAGTATCGAGCCGAACTGCGGGAGACGTGCTCCCAAATGTTGTTTTCCTCTCTGGTCTAATGGAGATTCTGCTGTTACTGACACTGGGCCGCCAAGAGAAGAATCCCCCCCCCTCTCCTCCTCCTCCTCCTCCTCCTCCTTCGCCCTGCACAGGCCTCCTCTGTTCTTATCAGCAGGAGGAAGATTGAAAGTTTCTGTTGGGTTTATCCTATCACAAGTCCAGACTGACATTCGGTGTTAACTCTAAGAATCACTCATATACATTTCATAATGTGGCTGCGTCAAAGTGACTCTAAATGTGGGGGAAGCTCTGTGATATAATCTAATTACCGTTCTGTAATCAAGACGATGTATTTTTAGGCAAAGTGTGTTTATGACAAATAAACAAGACACACACGCAGTCCCCATGGCGACCGTCTTATCTCTGTTACATGGTGAAACTTTTAATCTGTTGTTCTGTTGCTTTTCTATTTAAAAGTGTGTTTTAAGTGAAGAGGAAATATGGTAAATTGTTTTCTAAAGGATTTCTTAATTTAATTTGAGGTTTCCTGGCGCAGGGACGATTTCAGCACTCGCAGGGTTTCAGGTCGAGTTTTGTCGACAACTTTACCTTAATCAGAAATTTTGATGCTGAATTGGATTTTCCCTTTTTTTTGCGTATTGCTTTGATAGCTGGTCTGTTCGCAATAAATTAGCTCAACCATTAATTAAGGGGAAATAAATGAGAGAATACATATTGAAGTGTTTATTCAGTGAACATTTTTGTCTAGATCTCAAGGTTTCAGAGGCTTAAAGACGCAACAACGCTCATGTCGATTCCTTTTTTTCAATCTTCTCCACGGAGATGTTTGGCCTCATAAAGTCTGACATTCTGCACATGATTGAATTTGAATCAGTTTGTGATTTATTTCGGTGCTTACGAAGCATAACGAAAAAATGTAAAGGCAACAGGCGCCTGAGGGAAAGTAGGTTTGTGATGGGAATCGATTAGAGCGGCTTCAAACTGAAAAACAGACACAAGAGTTTCACTGATGATGGTTCTACCTGCAACGTCAGAGCCCGATGAGCTGAGCGGCGTGAAGGTGAGTCCACTAAACATCAAGTGCTCTTGTTTATGGGTTTATAAAACTGGAAGAAACTGTCCTGGTGTTTGAGCAGAGAGGAAATCAACACTATTTTAGAGATACAAGGATCTAAATAAGCAGACCTGTGACACAAGGCCACAAATGGCTTTTGAAAGACTTGTATAAGACTTATTTGGGCTCTGGCTGCTGAGGTAGCTGGCTGAGAAGGATATTCCAGATGTTCCTCTCGCCTACCACACTTTCCTGGGGAGTCCTGAGGCCAGATGGGATAGGTGGTAGGATTTACCACGAGTCTCCTCCCCGTTTGGCCTTCCCTTTAAACCCCCAAAGAAAGAGTAGACTGTTCCCTCTCTACGTGAAGGAGCTGCAGCTCTACTCCAACCACTTGAATTAGTGATCTTGTTCTTGTGGTCGCTATCCAGAGCTTGTGACCACAGGTTCAAGTTTGAATGTGGGTTCCTTATTCACCAGTACAACAGAGTTTACTGCTGATGCTGCACTTACCCACCTGACCAACTAGCGACAAGAAGACCTGTACTAGCATATTCAAACTCCTTTACACGGGGCAGTAATTCACCTACAACCATTAGAGAGCACATCAGCTTAGTCTTTAATACATTTTACACTAATGTTTGCATAATCATAGAGTTTAATTCTGTATCATCAGAGCACAAAACAGATTCTTCCCAGCAGTTTAGTCAGTTTAGCCATTTTCCTAAAAACATATTTTTTTTGTCTGGAACCAATTGAGTGACAGTGCAGCCTTCCAGCCAGAGAGCAACACACAAGTGTCCAATAAATCCCCCGACTATTGTAAAATATTAGCTAATCTTTTTACAATTCAGAAAGACATGGACGGGGATTTTTCGAACAGGTGCATTAATGCTGAAGTGCCTCGGGGCTGGAGATTAGCTGTTGTGCCAATGCACGACTGCAGTACTGAATGAATAATACCACAACTCGAGTTTCACTGTGACCGGCTGCAGGGAACACGTATTCTGCCGCAATCTGAATGTCAACATTTTAAGCTGAGACTGTACATTCCCAGGACTGAAATTAGTTTCACCTCATGGTTATTTAGCAATGCTCACAAACCTGCCTCCTCCATGTTGGTGGATGGGACGATTTACAAGTAAAAACACACATTAGAGGATTTTTTTGTCAAAGATGGTGCCTGTGAGTTTATTTGTTGGTAAATTGTGTGCGTCTGGAACTCCATCACCTGATCACTACTGCGTCTTAGGCCCAAGATGGCAGCGTTCCTATCCGGGATATTTTGGCTTCGTTTCCGGACATTGGGAGGAAGCAAAGACTTACCCAAGATGCATTGAAGACATATCTAATTTTCACATTCTGAGGTGATCTGGGAATCACACTACATGTCACAGTGGGCATAAACAAGATTATTTGGTCTTCATAAGCACAAATGAGGAACATTTCTATTTGCATATAGAGTGATGAGGTGTGAACAGGTGACCTTAGATCTGTCCCTAGCTGATTACCTCACTCGGGACAGATGTTAATAACAGGTCTGAAGGGGGCTGTGATCTCAAACGTACCCTCAGGGCTCATGTTCCACTTGTGCACTCCGTAGGGCCACAGTCCGTCCTGACAACCTCCTGATGAGGAATGCAAACCCTTTGCTTCTCCGCCTTATCCATCCATTCACAAATGACTTAAGACACCAGTTCAGCTCCTAGGATACGATGTGTTTGTTTGAGATAAACAAAAACACAAGCGCCGGTAGAGGTCAAACCCTCCTCAGGGAACCTTTAGATCGTTGACAGTACATAACTAATGCTTCGTGGTTTCCTTTTTAAAGAGAAAAGGGAGAAACCTTCTGCATCAGCTTCACAGAGAGACAACCGGCTCCAGTCATTAGCACAACACAGAGGTGGAGATAATACGGCTGCTGTCTGTGCTGGTCCGAAACTGGTTTTGACTGGTCTTGGCCCAGTTGCAATGCCCCACTCCTCTGGTATCAACGTGTTAGCCGTTTCCCTGATGGATCTCAGGAGCACCTTTACCGAAAAGACCTTGACGAGCAGTTCTTAACTGCTCCGCCCAGTGACGGCTGCAGTGTGGAACAGCTGTCTACCAGCAGCACCAGCGGAAATCACTCATTAATCACCTGTTTGTTTTAAATACCGCGGCGCCGAGGTGGCTAAAAAGGTGCCTGCAATTTTAGGCTTTCATTAGGCGACTCGTGGTGATGATTACCTGGAGGGCGCTTGAAGGTGATAATCAGGGTTTTCATACAATTCAGAGACTCTATCCTATGTTTTAAGGAAAATATGAATGCAGGGGCAGCAGCAGAAGATAGGCAGCCTCTCTTTGTTGTGACAGAGATGAGATCACAAAAAGAGTTGGGATGTTGCCGTTGTACAACACGTTCCTGTCGCGGGTCTTACACCTAACACTTTTGTTCATGTCCCCAGAGGTGGCTGCTTCCCCACAAACTCCAGGTAGAGGACGTTGTCGGGACACGGCAGCTTATACATGTTAATGTTGCCTTTTTCCTATCCCCCCCCTGTTAGATTGATGGCTCAGCAGTAGTTCCCATTGATCAATCGGACACAATCTGCGTCTGAAATGAACCCGGGCCAGGGGGATTGTGCATTCTTCCAGGGGAACCACATCCCTTAGGGTATGACAACGTGGAGCAGCGGATCGATTGTTTTCAACTTATTTGTGTAAATACTTTGTAACCTTGCCGATTTATCATCTGCATTTCTTTGCCACAGGGGGGGGGGGGGAACTACAATAGATATCAGCCAGCTTGCTGAGACGGGCCCCGGCTTGTAATTTTCTTCTTTGCGGTCAAGTCTGTGGAAGGATTATAGGACTGATGAGAATTAATTATGCATTTCATCAGCATGATGGATACCACACGTTCAACTCCAAACTATATTTCCCCCGAGAACAGAGAGGAGTCTGCTCATTTCTTGAGCGACTCCTTTGAGAGATGCTGTCAGTTCTTACTCTCTGAAGATAAAACTTGGCTGACATTAAATAGAAAAACAGAGATATGACTCCAGCACCACGGTGGCACGCGTAGGTGGCTTCACTGATTGTCAGCCAAAGGACTTAACAGGGCAAATCTAGTTAAACACAGAGGATGCTTACAAATCACTGCTCAGTAATTAAAAACAACCTTTTGGTTGAATGTTGCTTATGTATTTTCTAATACATAATTATGATTATGGTTTTGCGGTAGTAATTGCAAAGTGTTATATATACTTTCATCTTTCAATGATGTCCTCAACATTACCCAACTATAGATTGTATATAAAGATGGAGGAGACGTCTCTACTTCCTCTCGTGGTACAAAAACATCAGAACCTTTAAGGACAGAAACAATCTCAGGGATTTTTTTTATCTTTAACTCTATAGTTTGGTCCATGTCCCATTCATTAACATGGGGGAGGCTGGGTTTTTTAACCTTTACTGCAGCCAGCCGGTAGAAGGATAATCATGATGATAGAAATGATGAAGATGGATGACGTGACAGCTCAACAAGAACGAAGCCAATTCATTTTATATTTTTGGACACAGAGGAAGAGGACGTGCACTCATGGTCCAGTCGGGAGCGTGCACATCGACACTTCCTGTTTTCCACCTGCACACATGAAGTGGATAATATATGTTATTTTCAGGGAGGGATTTAAAAAAAACTTTTCTAGTGATTTAGGATATGAGATCATTTTTTTGGACCAGTGTACGTCACATGATGGTCGGCCACTATGTCAAAATCACTATACATGCATCACAGCTACAGCTAATTCAGAGATTTGCTTTGCTCTTGTTGCTGAGTCATTCTATAATTCACCCAGAATCTGAAAAATCAAAGTGTTGAATTATCTCCTCACTTCTCTCCTCACTGGGAGCTTCCCTCTCTCTGCAGGAGAACAATTCTTTAAACAATGCTCCTTTTTTCTTTCCTCTCACTGAAAAGTAGTCGCACTTACCTCCTCGCCCGAGACTTCATGTGTTTCAGACTATATTTTATAAACGAACGAGGAAGCTTCTAACACCAGTTGCTCATCTTTCATCGGCTTCGCAGCCTTTCGAGCCGAAGAAGTTCTTCAACTCTGAGTCACGTCACATCGCCCTCGGGGGGGGGGGAAATGAATGGGATTTTTATTTGATTTAGAAAAGTACTCTAACTGAGGAGGCAAATGTATGAGGGGACAATTTCAGCAGATTACCAGCCAATCAGAAGTAAGGATTTCAAATTCCCACAACTGATCAGTTCTAATACAAAAAGTTAGAGATATAATATGTTCTAATCCTTCAGTAAAATATCTAAAAACCTTTGTGACATATTTTTTGGAGCTGTCTACTAACCTCATGCAAAAATGTCTTTTAGCAACGTTCAAACAAAGAAATTAACTATTGTAAAGAAGGTAACCGGACGTTTTATTTTGAACCCTCCATTAATTGCTTTAAAACTACTTCCTGCTGTAACTCCCGAGGCTAACGGGGCATGATGAAGGAAATTCCCACTGTTAGCCAGTTAGCTTATCGGCTGTGTATTCCTGCCACTGTTCATTCTGGATCGTAAAGGATTGAGATTTGTTTTGGGATTTTCTTCGGCTCCGAAGTTACCACGCTGCTTCACGACGTAGTCAAAGTAGGATTTTTTGTTATTGTTTTGATAAAGAGACCCCCTATTGGCTGAAGTTATATTATTGTACCCCTATATATATATATATATATTATAACCCTAACCCTACTAACCCTGACCCTTAAAGTGTAAGCAATGCTTTGCACAGGTTTTATTTAAAAACTAATATATTCTGGATATAAAGCTGCACAAGACACTCTAACACTAAACTATAAGTATATCAAAATGCACTTGATGTTGCACCTTGAGCTAAATTTTATGAACCGAACCACTTTGAATGTTCGTGTAAACAAAAAGCTGCTGTCTGGTTCCGGGAGATTTCCCTCGATGCCCAGCCGAGCAGAGTTAGTGTTCATTTGTGGCAGATTCATGGCGGATCGGTGGGGGGACCTGAGACGTCTCGCAAGTAATCGTCCAGCATCTGGTCCACAGTTGGCTGCCGGCCACCAGTCAGCTGTCCTAAGCTGTTGCTCCAAACAAAGAAGGTTCACAACATCATCATTTATCCAGGTGACTAATTTGCAGTCTACAGAACTTTTCTTCTGTGACCCCATTTCTCGCCCCCCCCACCGTCAGCCCAGACCTTTTACAAATGCACGGCGCCGCGTGGAGGAGGCAGACGCTGGGAAGAGCCGCTGATGCCTCCTGTCGAACAGAGAGATCCACCTCAGGCAGCGTCAGCGCCGTCCTTATTTGTCATAAGTGTCCGCTGTTTCCCAGGGCTAAAGACAAAGGCCAAGGAACGTATGAGGAACATGCATTTTTAATGTGACATCCTCATCAAATTCACCACAGTGGACTGAGCAGAATGCCAAGGACGCTTTACTCTCCCTCCAATTACAGGGAGGCATCGCAGCACTATGAATGGAAGCGGTGAAGGACACATCTGCCTCTAACATTCGTCTGTCGTGAGCGTGAACCCGTGAACTCTATATCGACGTTAGCTTTTTAATGTTTGATTGGAAAATAACTAGTTTCTTCAATGACATATTCAAAAGTGCTCCTCAGAAATGCAGAGCAGAGGGAAGAGATGTGAAAAACAAATCATCAGTTTAATGTCAGAGCCGCGTTATCTTCCCTTTGTGCCGCCTGTGAGGAGAATGATGTCTTCACTGATAGTGAGCAACACAGGACATAAGCAGGCGCTATATCACCATTACAGCTCACATTATTTATACAACCTGACATCCAGCTGAATGCGGATTTGACCAGACTCACCTTTATCTTGTTGCAAATATGCTGACCATTACTCTGTGCCGATTATTTGACGGGTCTGAAATGTCAGCAGAGACTGAGAGATAGTCGGAGTCGTTGCTTCGCCGCTCGCCGAGAGGAGGAGAATGGAAATGTAAATAATTTTTACCGGCGCTAAACTACACCTTTCATCTCTGATATTCTTCTTGCAGCGGTCGGCCCACACTCCATCATTATAATGAGGGAGGCTCAATTAGACAAGGTCTACAGTGGGGGTTTTAAATGTCACAGTGCAGGTCCTGACATTTCTCTGTTTGATATGTAATCAGAATGGGAGCAGTGGAGTTCACAGCCAGAACTATTCTCAACTTCCAAAATAACAAATTCCACTCTGTCGCGGAGCCGAGCGAAGGCCTGAGCGAGCCAGGCCCCATCGCCGAGCTTCTTCTAATGATCCGATCAATTAGCGCTGTTTAGGATCGTACAGTAATTAGCCCTCGGAGGTCAGAATGTTTACGAGAAGCGTGTAATGAATCCTCTTTGGGTTTTTCATCCAAAAGGTTATTTGGTTGTTAAATCAAAAATGAGTCAAAGATGACAAACGTTGACCTCATTAAAAATGGATTTACAATGATAATTACCAGTAGAGTTGTACAGTGGAGGTTAAATGTATGTTTATATTACCACAAATTATAAAAATATCATTTATTCCATTTACTACACTTAAAACGTGTCTGTCACAATTTTTAATTTGAGTATTGTCCTTTTTACATTGACCCCAAGTCGACTGAAAATGGACAATTAAAAGTTGTGGGAAACTTTAGCTGAGAGCTCTGAGCACTTCACTTGTTGGCACATCTTCCCTGAGTGGCAAGTCCCCCGTCTGATTCCCAGCCAGCAATCCCATTTACTCCCTGTTCCCCCCACTCTCTGTCCCAACCCTACCTGTCCGTCTTCACTGTGCCTGTCAAATAATAGTAATAAAATATACTTAAAAAATCATTTTCCAGACCCTGCAGCACTGACAGGTAGCTATGGAAGCTTTTACAAGAGTAACATAGGAATAAAGCCATTTGTTGACATAGTAAAGTAGAAGGGTACTTTACATATATACAGATCTGCCAAGGCCCAACATAGATTACATTTTTTATTTGTATAAAATCACACTTACTCATAAATGTTCCCTGAATATGTCTGACTCATTTCCCCAGAAATTGATAGGGAAAAAAACCTTCCCATCACACAATGTTAAAGAATCATTCCTGGATCTGCCCCCTGATGCCAATCCGCAGCAAATCATTATGGGATCTTTTCCATCAAGTTTCCTGCTGATCTTTGTGGTGCTTTTTGTGTAATGCTGCTAACCAATGAAAACACAACCTCCTTAACTGTCACTGTAAAGCTGATTCTGGTCCTTTTTCATTGTGCTCATTACAATTGTACTTTTTGTTTCACTTTCCAGGGAAAATCTAGTAAATCCGGTCTAGTAAATCCGGCAACGCCCCCCCCCACACACACACACACAAACACACTAAAAGTATCTACGACACACACATGGACACTGTACTATGACGTCAGGACACACAACGCCAGCAGCGTGTGATCGGTTAAAAACAGATCTCAGTTGGAATGATAGTGACGTGGAAACAATATCTCATCTCACATCTCACAGCAGCTTTATGCCCCATTAAGAATCTGTTATTGCCTGTTTGCAAGCATCTTGTAATTCACTCCTCCTTCCAGGCTTTTGTCTCTGGAAGCTCGGCTGACGAGCAGACGGCACATCGATCACTCCTGTCAGTTCTGGGCGTGGCTGCGTGTGTTCTATTGACAAAGGCCGGGGTTTGTTAAGCGGGGATTGGGAAGAAGCGTTTTTGCACTTTGAGTGTCATGAACAATCCGGGGATCTCTATTCAAATCCAGATCAATCCACAGCCTGTGTAGTTACGCTCAGTTGGAAATCAGTGCTAGTTTTTCCTCTCGAAGTCGTGTGATTTGTTTTTAACTATAAATTAATCCCAAACATACACATGTCGACTTCTGTCAGCTTTTGTTCTACGACAACCCCCCCCCCCCCGATCACCAGTAGATGTAAACAACTGGGAGAAAGGGAAAATGAAAAACAACATGTTGACGGATTTAGCGAACTCCGTGTCCCGACAGGTCAATTTCTAAATGTGAACCAAACCAGAGCGAGGGTGAGGAACGTCCCTCTCTCTCCCTCGGCTTGAATGTCAAAAAACAGACTGTTGCCGTCGACTCGGGGGCAGAACCAGTGGCCTTACAGTGGATGAATTACCATCCCCTCCGGTCTCATAAACGCTGGATTGTTCACAGAACATAGGGAAGGCGGTGAAGGGGGGGGGGGGGGGGAACAGAAAAACCAGCGAGCAAACGGAGAGAAATCCATTTGTAAGTCTGAGGCTGTGACTATTTGCATGGCGATGAAGGCCCTGAGTGTTCCTCGGCCTTCAGATGCGAGGCCCCAGACAATAGAGCCTGTGTTTGTTCTCTCACAGGAAGTTTGAGGAGGACAGAGGAGGGAAGAAGAAGAAGAAGAAGAAGAAGAAGAAGAAGAAGAAGAAGAAGAAGAAGAAGAAAAGGGGAGGGCGTAAGTGGAGGGGATTACGCATTGTGAGAACCACGCGCATTTAGCTTCTGCTATTGTGGCGACTGAATTGCTTTCCAGTACCAGGGTATTCAGTTAAGCAGATTGTGTTTCCTTACACCCCACGATGATCTCCCTGGATGGCGGCTGCTGATAAGTGGCTCTTGGGCGGGGGGGGGGGGACAACAGCAGCATCACACAAACAGGTGGGTGTGGCAGTGGATGGTATACAACCTATAGGAGAGAATCTTTTGACAGGAGATGATTAGATGTAATTTTGTCCAGGATGGAAATGTAAAGAGGGAACACAAGAGGTTCTCAGTAAACGCGATCGATTCTAAATGAGTCCACGGGTTCTTTGTGTTTGTCACAGCGAGAAGTTGGCGAATTTCTTGCATCTTTTAAAATGGAAGCTGGCATTTTAGCAGCGGTTTGCCGTCTGAAATCAGCCATCAAAGATGTTTCCCTTCTGCTAAAGAACGGCTTTCCAGTGGATTTAATGAAGCGTAATAACATGATGTGGATGAGAGAAACTTTCTGGATCATTGTGGCCTCTGTGTTGATAATCTGACAGTTCATACACACTTTATACTTCTTCTATAGAGCAGCTGACCTGTGTACTGAACTGTGTTGTGTAGCAACAAATTCCAATTTTCACTGCATTTTGAATTTGATTGGTTTGGATTTAAAGATTATTTAAAAGGTGAAATATAGTGTTTATAGTTTCATTGCCTCTCCTAAAGTTGGGATTTCCACTCGTTACACTGCAGAAGAAACTCAGTGTATGAGGAGAGAACCAAATGTCAATATTTGAAAAATACTAATGACAGTTTCTGCCTCAGCCTGAGAGAGACGGAGCTTTAAACGACAGCATCATGGAAGCTCGAGGGTTTCTGCTAAAAGGTCTTAAATGCAATTCAAATTTTTATTAAATACGTTTAGGTCTTCAATCATAATTCTTCAAAATACGTTTTTGTAGTTTTAAATCTCTCTGTTTGTTGTAGTTCTCTCTCAACAATTCAAATATTGTAATCTACGAACTTTTCAGTCAGAATCGATCCCAGTTCCCTCGGCTTTTGAGTGTTATGGATTCCACACGGCTTTGGCAGCACGTTATAACAGCCTGCAGTTTGCTAGTATCTACCTCCATCCTAAAGCTAAAGGGTTGAAAGTTTATATTTCACTTGAGAGGATTCAGGAAGTGAAGCAGATGTTTGAAGATTCATTTGAAAGCAGAGTGATGCTCCATGTTTGAGCCAATGACGAATGCAGAGTGGGCGTGTCCGGGCCCGGAGGAGGAGCATCAAGCACTGAAACTGTTATTCACACATAGCGTCTTATTTATTTTTGTAAATTTAAGTATTTAAGCTAAGTATACTTAAGCCTTTAAGAGTTAATATGATAAAGTTCAACTTCACCTTTACGTTTTGTGCTTTTTTATGAAAAAATAATCAGTTCTGCCACCGTTTAAAAGCATTGATTTATCCCTGTATCAGAAAAATCCCAACTACACTCGATGCTAGTAGCTTGTGAGCTAATGTGATTTTCCCGGGCGTCATTCTAAACTCAGCTTCTTCCACTTATCTTCTTCTTCTTCTTCTTCTTTAATGTATCTTGTCGTTTTGCGGTGATTATTTCAAAATATCGTCCAAGTGTGATATTCGTTGAACCTTGTTGTGAAACTACTTTCCATCATCATAATTGAGCCTTTACAGATAATTGCCTGATGCAGTTTACATCAACTCATCTTGTTTTATTTTTAATTATTAATAACTTTGACAGCATCTGTTAATTGTGTCCCCCCCCCCCCAAAAGAACTAATAGGCTCTTGTGCAGATTGCTGATAAACGGTGATAATTTCCACTTCCACAAAATCTAACAAATTACTTACTAACAAGTACATGATGACTTGACGTCCCCCTGTGGTTCTTGGGACTTGTCTGACGTCCTGAATTAAGGAACACAAACTACATGCCAGTGTAATTGTTTAGTGGAGCTTAAGAGTAAACACTAAGTCTCATGATGGGCTCCCAAATGACCAATTAAGGACATTCTGTCTTGGTAGGGTGATCTTAAAGAAGTGAGGCTTAAATGATGTGCCACCCCCCCCATAGGTTGTAAATTGCTGATGTTAACAGGTCTTGGTGCATATTTATCATTCAGCTTTGTATTTGCATCGTTTTTGCATCTTTTGCTTTTTCTTTTTTTTTTTTAACATACGGCCCAGTCAAATGATTAATGCAAGAAAAACAACGTAATTAACGTTCGTGTAAAGTCGGCATTACCAAGCCGCTGGTGTCCGCAGGTCACGACCCCGGCGTCTCTTCCTCAATGACGAGTGGAAGCTGCTTTTTCTTTATTACCGCGTTTCAACATTTGCGTTGGCACACGAGACGCATTTTAATAGCATCCGGGAAAAAACCATTACGGCTACAGAGGGGACGTTTTATAAGATGAAATGCACCAGAATAGAGGGAAATAATGTGAAGCGCATCCAGTGCTTAACATTGTGAGACGGCAGCTCATTGTCATTCTGTCATGTGGCAGAGCGGCGCACTGTACATGCAGGCTGCAGGAGGTCTGCAGGAAATGGGAGGGAGGCCTATTAGAGGTAATGAATGGCTGTCAGCCACGGGGCACTCTACATGTACTGCATGTCATCTGGAAATGAGAGGCTCTTGAAAGGAGAAAATTGACCAGAGAGCTCTTTTTTTAGGATGTTTTTAATATTCAGCGTGTCTTGATTTCTCCCTCAGAACCTCAACACACCTGTGAGTTATGGACATGAACTTGTACTTTCACCTGCTCCCTGACTCCTTCCTATTTACAGAACTGGAGCTGGCTCACCCATTAAACTTTCCCCCGAGTTTCATCACTTCCCTCTAGAAAGGCCCATCTTGTTAAATTGGCACCTAAACATCTGTTGACCTGTGCACTATTCCAGCCACATCAGTAAACCCCCCCCCAGGGAGCTTGTTTTTCCCCCCCTTGCAGACTCCTTGGCATGTTGGCAGCTGAGCAGTTGCTCGGAGTAACATCATTGAGGGGCTGTTGTCTGCTTTCTGGCTCAGGGCGCTCGGTTTGGGCGCGTGCCTGGCAGCCCCATGAAAGACCATAACAGCTCACGATTCACTGGCCACTAATTGGAATGTCACTCCGCGATGCACGGAGATATGAATCCGCCCGGTAAAGACTCACATGAGCACAAACACCGGCTCTCGTTCATGTTCTGTATGGAGATTGAATTAAGAAATGAAAGCTCTCGTCAGTAATTGATTTCACCAGCTCGTTACAAAAATGGATCCTGACAACTAATTCACTTTTACAAGATTAAACACGGACATTATGAAACGTTGAAGCATTAATACATGCGACTGCTACAACTGCCGAAACAACTTCCTGCTCTATGCTCTATATTTTAAATTTCCACCGGGGCCACCTAGGCTAAAAGAGCATGCACTGCCTTATATGCAGTATTATGAATGGAAACAAACACAGATATTAAAGTAACATTAAATTAGTTTGTGACTTTTAACCCTTATTTACAACTGAACTCACTTAGTTCGACTGGAGAGCAGTTTAAAGTTGGGTTTCATGAGTAGACAATACATTTTCGGTGCTTTTCAAAGTAAAAGACTTGAAAACGAATGTGTATAATATACGTTTATAATGTATTTGAGGACGCAGTTCATATATTCATATATAGTTTTTCAGCGTTCATATATTTGCAAATTATCTGTTGTTTTTATTGTTGGTGCAATTAAATAGGAGGTGTCATTTTGAGGATGCATTGAAGATATGATTAGTACATTAAGATCGTAAGTTATCCTGTAATGCAGCACGCCCCTGTTTGCTCATGCTGAGGGAGGCTGGATTATTGATTCCTCATCAGGGCTTTGTTTGTGCTGTGATCACGTTGTGTACTACATTGTTATACACTAGATGCTTCCACCCGATTTAAACTGAGTGAACTTGACTTTCAATTTATTACAAACTGTCCAAAAACTAGTGATTAAGTTCCTCTATTTTTCTTCACTTTGTGATATTTGTTATTGTTCTAAAAGGTGCTCGTTTATCAGATGAGGTCATTAATCTGACTCCGGCTCAATGAATGGCTTTTTTTTACCGTTGTGTTGAATTTTGTTGTATAGAGGCTAAAATAGAAAACATATTTTAGAGTGATGACCAATTTAAACCTCTTTGTTTGCACCTACAAAGTCAGATATGGTCACCACGCCCCAAATGTCAATGTGTGTATGTGACAGTGCTGCTGATTTAACAAGAGAGATGAAGAGGATTTGGGTGAGACAACCCTGGACACAACCTGTGTGTCCAAACTCTCTCTTTGCACAAAGTTGACAATGGCCACCACACTTAATCTTCATTTTCAATAGAAAGTAAGTTCAGCTCTAGTCAGTGCCGGTCTGTTGTGTTTGTGTGGTCCGAGCTCCTCCGCTGCCTCGCTTGACTTTCATTGTCCTCACACTCTTGACCCTCGTCCTGCTGCACATTGTAATTGGTGCATCGATCTGACTCATAGTTTGTCAGAGGCATGTGTGTCTCTGTTTTCCATGTCTGGGGAGACATTGATCTAATTAGAAGTCTTCATTAGTCAGCGGCAGAGTGCAGTGTCATGCTTAAGGAATGGTGTTGGGGCGCTGCCTCCCCTTTGTGAAACACAATGCGAGGCCTTGTCTGAATTCAAAACAAAGGGCTGCTGTTTCCAGCCTCCTCTGCAGGACCTCTGTACGCAGAGCGACGATCAGGAGAGAGTGAACAAAGAGTTTGTTTTGTCTTTTTATTGCAAAGCTGAATTTTTAATTGTCTTTTGCTGCTTGAATATGTTTTAAATCTGAATTTCTGTTCAATACAAGTCTTTATATAACACAAAAACAACAATTTGTCAGACGTACCTGCAGCTCTGTCGGATGAGCTTCATTCTTTCCTTTTGCATTGGTATTAAATCACCCTTCAATTATATATTGATCATATTTAACCATTTAAACTGTTATTTTTTGCATTAATTCCAACATTTTCGTCATATTTAGATACATTTCCAATTTGTGTTCTTCATTTATAGCAACCGTTTATTACTTTTAGCTTTTATTTATCTATATTTTGAATTATTCAAATATATTTTCTATCCACTACTTTTAGCTAACTGTTTTAAATACACATAGCACACACTAAGCTAATAATTCCAACCACTTTATTCATTTTAGTGAAATATTTTCACTATTTAATCTATATTTACTAGTATTCATATCGTACATCTAAATGGTTAATGTTAGCTAAAAAAATACATACTTTCAGGTAGATATATTCGTCCTTCAAATGTAAACAAAATACTACTTCCAGCTTTGTGTAATTATAGACACGATTATTGGATTTAGCTTTTCTATAGATTTCAATTTCCTCGTTCTGAAGTCTCTGTGCACTGCTGGAAATGTCTCCCTGCAGCAATTAATTGAATCTTAACTTTTATTTCAGGGACGTGAGCGTGCACACAAACCGCTTCACAACAACATGGAACACGGCTCTGCAGGGATCCTGGATGACTTTGCTGTTGAGTGAAGAATTGGTGACACCGGACCAGTGACGCTTCAGTCTTCCGTCCAGTAACCATGGGAAGTGCCGAGGAAATGCACGGCTGGACAGTGAGAATGAGCGCGCCGGGCGTTTTGGCTGTGGTGACGTTCTTTTCCATGCTTCCTGGCGGAGTGCTGAGCGACATGAGATGCACTCAGGGTCTGGAAGCCCAACAGTTTGCCCAGGGCTCCACTCATCTGCACCGCCGCCTGAAGAGAGGCTGGATCTGGAAACAGCTGTTTGTCCCGGAGGAGGATCCCACTCCTCGTGTTATTGGCCAGGTGCTGCTTCAGATTGAATGTCCTCCATGTCCTTGATGTGGTGCTTCACTTTGAAAACATCGTGTTTTTACTCGGTGCCACAGGAAACCGTGTTTAAAGAGTAAAGCTTTTTTATGTGTGCCCCCCCCCCCTTCTCTTTCTACAGCTCAAATCTGATTCCGACCGAGGCGAGTTTTCTATCAAGTACATTCTATCAGGGGAAGGCGCCGGAGATGTGTTTGAGATAGATGAGTATTCAGGTGAGATCCGGACCCTGAAGAAGCTCGATCGTGAGGAGAAGGCTTTTTACATCCTTCAGGCCCAGGCTATCAACAGGAGGTCCAACGAGCCCGAGGAGCCCCAGTCGGAGTTTATCATCCAGGTGCAAGACATCAATGACAACGTCCCCCAGTTCCAGAATGAACCATATGTGTCCAGCATCCCCGAGATGTGTCCAACTGGTACGTCTGAGAGGAAAGTTTCCCGTTAACACTGCGAGCCGAGCCTAGAGGCACGCAGAGTCAAATCTAAAGCTTCAGTTCCACCAGAATCCCTCCAAAAACACAGAGAGATATCTGTCTATTAGATATCTACCTTCACCCCAGTCCAGTAAAGACGGACAAAATTGAATTTGCGGCACACGGCAGTAAAAAAAATGACATGTTTAAATATTCAACAGCGACATGTCCTTCCAACGTCCTGTTCCCCGAAGAATCCACAGGCCGGGCTCGCTGTAAACAGCTTTCAGTGGAGCTAAATCGTGGATGAATGAACGGTTCTTGGTATAACCCGTTCACAGGACGCTCTATGATTTACAGAGAGCATTTCACTTTCATTTTCTCATATTGATAAGATGCGGCGCTATTGATTTTTTTTTTACACTCAAGCTAACGGCGAGTGCCAACGTCGGTCATAAGTCAACAACTTTAGTTTGGACTTAAGTATTTATGCATCCTCACATAGTTAGATGAGATGTCATGAAATTTAGTGCAGAAATGTCTGTTCCTAGGCTTTGAATGTTTTTAGTGAGATATGGTTTAAGCACAAAATGTCTTCTTTTAAGATTTAATGTCCTTCAAAGTTATTCATGGAAACAACTGTTTTATCTTATGTGGAGATAAAACCTGTTTTATTTCCTTTATTATCTTTTCAAATGTATAATCCCTTAACTCAAATCTTGACTGAAGACAATAAACTAAAGGTTATATGAATGTCTGTCATCTGTCCCCGTTCAGGAAGTCAAAAGTATTAGATTCCCTATCCTCAGTGGCTCAGATGCCTTTATGGCTAAATTTCTTAAATAACGTTATTATAACCACTGCCCTTTTCATAGCACAAACATTACCATTTCAATTTATATGTAATCTGCTTTCGCAGCATTACATCTCACTCGTAATAAATCATAATGCATTTGACTCAGAGAGAGAGAGAGAGAGAGAGCGAGAAGGGAAGGCTGGAGCGCGGGCGAGTGAGAATCAGAAATACTGCAGTAAATCCCTGGCTGTGTGAAAGACAGAGCTCCCTCTGGGAACCGAAAAAAATGAGATAGACAGGAGAAAGGGAGAGAGAGGGAGAGAAAGGGAGATACTGTACGGAGCAAGGTAAGGAGAAGGATATGGTCAGAGGAGAAGAGGGGAGTAAATGGGAGAGATAGGGAGGTGAGACCGCATCAGAGTGTGAAGGAGAGAAACAAGGGGTCAGGTGGAAATAGAGACGGAGATATCGCTACGGGACTGAAGAGGTTGTCACACACACCTGCACCGCCATCGCTGCCTCCCCCCCCCCCCCCCCTCACACTCTCCCTCTCCCTCCTTTGTCAACATCCCTCTCCGGTCCCCCTCCCCCTGCGCCAGACACACAAACCCTGCGGGACTGTGGCATAATCACTTTATTTCCCCGTGGACTGGAACTGCAGCCTGAGCTAACTCTGACTGTGTGCCCGCCCCCCCTCACTCCACAGGGACCACGGTGGCCCAGGTGACAGCCACAGATGCCGATGATCCCCTGTTCGGAAACAACGCCAAGCTCATCTACTCCATCCTGCAGGGGGAGCCCTACTTCTCCGTGGAGCCGAAGACGGGTAGCTCCGATGTGCATTCACGAATCTCTAGAAAAAAAAAACACAGCTTCGGTTATTTAGAGGACACACGATAGATTGTGCAGGAATGAAGTTTAGATTTAATATAAGTTCAGAAATATTTCCAATATGTGGTTATTGGGATTAAATGAAAACTGTCTCGTCTTTCTGCTTCGTCTCGAGCTGGAAAGTTTTTCCCCTGACGACCTAATCTCTAACAATGACTACTGGCAAATTTTCATCTTCCTGTATTTGCGGCTAAAATAAGACACAATAAGTGATTACACCCTCACAGGGAATTGGCGTTTGCACATTTGCAGAGTTTTCTCGTGCGGTCCAGAGGTCAGTTCCTGCTCCTCCCACACACGTTGTGGACCTGAACCATGCATAAGGTGGGGGGGGGGGGGGTAGTTAACCTACCTAATACCATGGGTCTAAAATCTGAAAAGAAAAACAATCCTACTCACAAGTATTGTTTGTGTACTTAGAGTCTGAGAAACACTGTAAATCTGAAATTAAATATTTATTTTACCGTAAAACTTTACTGATTAATAAAGCTGAATTCAATCTTTTATTAAGTAGAACTACACATTCGTGTTCTGTCTGCCATTTACAATATGGACCGATGTTGCCGGATTATAAAAACATTTGAAACTCAGACAAACAAGTTGTTGCGTTTGATATTTTTCTGGTAAAACTAAAGAAAATCACACGTTTTATCTTTGGAAAAAGAAAAACAGATGGTTTTCAGTTTTGCCATTTGTCACACACGACAAGTTACATATACATATTGTGTCACACGCTGCGGAGAAGCATCTAAACAAGATTCTGTAGATGAATCACTGATTGAAATGATGGCTTACAAAGGGAAAATTGCATAAATGTTCCAGGTCGATTCAATTCTCTTGATTCAAATTGCTCATCTGTTTACTGCTGCCCACTTTGGCCAGACGGACGGAGCATTAACTCATCTGAAAGCCCTCTTGATATTTCTTTTTGCACTGATTAAATTTGCAGACTTGAAGTTTATTGTGCTGCAGTTTTTTATTATACACAATGCACAGCTCTCCCGGAGACTTCTCCAGGCAGAGTTTGTTTACTTACATCAGATCCACCCACAGTTCTGTTTAATGTCGTCTTAATGATGCTGATTCCTCACTCGTCTGGCTCCTCCACCTGCAGGGACCATTGTTACATCCTGGCCGAACATGGACCGTGAAGCCAGGGAGCAGTACCTGGTGGTGGTGCAGGTGAAGGATATGCTGGGCCTGAGCGGCGGCTACTCCACCTCCACCACAGTTACCGTCAGCCTGACTGATGTCAACGACAATGGGCCCACGTTCCAGCACCGTGAGTCACAGTAACCACACACTAACACACACACACACACACACTCAGGGAATCAATATAGGACTACAAAGAGTCTCAGACTGCGAGGACATGTTTAATATGATACCTGAGAGGTATTTATTTGATCACGCCGGTTCGGGTGGGCGGTTCTGCGCTGCCGGCACAAACATTCCACGGTGCACATCTCGTTATTGAGCCGGCAGTCAAAATTAAAAGGACAAAGCCGAGGGACAAAAGAGACACAGAGCGAGAGACAGAGGGAGCGGAGGAGACGGGGATGTTGTGTGCACGTGCACATGCATGAATTTAATCATTCACACATGAGAGGACATTTGTCATGACCTTTGGAAACAAACCTGGCCCCCTCAGCGATAAACCTCACCAAATGAATGCCCGGGGAAGAAATCAATTCTGTGGAAATGAGACAGAGGACGAAACTTTTAACTCTTAATGTCACATTCACATTTATTGCAGGTGCGAGTGTATCACCAGGATTCTGCGCTCAGTCAAAAAGACCTGATAAATATTGAATGGTCACATAATTGCAAATTATTATCAGCAGGAGTTTTTTTTCTCTTTCCCCCCCGGTCGCCTGTGGAGTTCCTCCGAGTTCCTTCCTCAACGACACAATCACATGTTCTCATCTTCTTATTAGAGTCCGGCCGGGATTACGTGGACTCGCCAACAATTTATCTGGGACTCGCACAAACTGACCCTTCGCCACAATGTTCCTGGTTCTTATCACTTTACACACAAACTCTCTTGACTAGCTACTAACAACTTCCTGTCCAGCTCTGTAGGCAACGTTTTAATGATGAAACTTTTTGATTTGTTATTTTCCTCCGAATCATTATACACTGGAAACATTTGCTTTCACACATATTTCCTTGTGATGTTCCACTTACGCTCACGGTGTGGTTATGAATGATTTGCTTCTCCAGACCTCTACACCTTCGCCGTCCCTGAGAACGCGGCCGTGGGAACCACAGTGGGCAGGATCATGGCGGAAGATGGAGATGTTGGCATCAACGCCAGGATGACCTACACCCTGGATGACGACCTGGAGGAGAACGCCACCTTCATCATCCAAACAGACCCAGTGACGCAGGAGGGGGTGGTTCTGCTCGCCCAGGTGATTATCTCTCTCCTCCACAGCTATGCCTCCTATACATTTCTTACTTTTAATATCAATTCACTTAATATCCAATTTTAATCTGATGCCTTAAGCAGTGTTGTAGAATTCATTGTGTGGCTGAGCACACTTTATCTATGTGGGGTTTAAGTTTTAATTATTGTTACAGACTCATACACAGTGAAAAAAAATCATTACAACTGATAAAAGGTAGGACAACACACACACACTAAGGCCCCCCCCCACACACACATACACACACTCAGAGGAGCGCGTATTATTTATGTAAGCCTTCAGATTTAGAGACTAATTCATACCAAAGCAATCGATAATACAAAAGACAACAATAAAAGAAAGTCAAGATAATTAGAGATAAATAATCAACACTAAAATATTAGTGAACCAAATTGGATAAGGATAAATAATAGAGATAATAAAACAATATAATTAATTAAAGCTAAAAGCAAGACTAAACAGGTGGGTGTAAATATTCAGCTCCTGTCAGATCCTGAGATTCTGAGCTCTTAAGGTTTTTGCTAAGAGAAGAACAAGAGGATGTGTGGAGTTCCCTCTTCATATATAAACTAATAAAAGAACTGTTAACCCTTAAACCCTCAAACAGCACAACGGCAGAAGTTTTCAGGACCAACCGAAATGTCCTCACTTTCCCAGAAGGTCCCCGTGAGGTCTTATCTTATAACCGGTCCTCACTAAGATAGAAATACGAGAATGCACACACACGGAGGCAGCTGGCAGACATAACCACAGGAGCAGCAACAAGATACAACCCAGGCTTAAAAATAAAATAAAATAAAAACCTGGCACACACACCCAATAACCACGCACACCTGGCAGAAGCTGGCGTCTCCTCTCCAGGTCGCGCTCATATAGGAGCTTAGTCCCGGCCCACATGCACAATAAAGAGCCATATGCTGCTGTAGGAGGCCGCAGGAGAACAAACAGTGTGAGCAGCTTATTTCCGATGAGGGAATATCAGCTCTGAGATTACTTAAATACTGTTTAATGATTCCGTCGGTTTTTGTTTGGTGGAAAATGTGGCGAGGCGTGTGGGATGTCGTCACTGAGGCCGGGACGCCGGTTCGGACCGAGAGCCGAGAGGATGAAGAGGACCGGCTGCAGGACATGATACCCGGAGAAACTGTACATTTTTTAAACTGCTGTACCAACGCTGCCTCCACAGCCAGAGAGCAGTGGCTGCTGGGAGGTTTATCCGCACGTGAGCAAGCAACTAAGAACTCTGCAGGTCGATGTGGAGAGTGTCCTGGAGAAACTTCAGCTGAAGCGACATTTTATTATTCCTAAAGGACGTTATTCACGTATTAAGCAACGTGGACTAATTCATATAAATCAACTGTATGTGTGTGACAGTGCGATTTAATAACCCTGAGCTCCAAGTGGGTGCACTCAGGGCTGTGCACCTATAAACACGTGTGGTTGAAGGTTAGAAAAGTCCTAAATTGGTGTTTTATTTAGATGAGTCGACTCAAATAGAAAATGTATATGAATGTAAATTCTCCCTCACATTTCTATTGCACCTCTGCCTCCTGCTTGTTCACCTCCACTCATTCTCTCACGGGAGATTTCAGTTCTGATGCCGTGATAATGAAATAAAAAGAGGGAAACATCCCTGGCTGTGTCTCTGAATCAGTTTGGGAATGCAGTAATGGGATCGCAAGCTGTTTTCTTATTACAAGCATCATAATGTTAAAGGAAAACACAGCATTATTTAAGTGCACGCTCACAGCTGGCAGCTTATTGACACCGACGGAACAATTTTAACGCCCTGTGTGAGTCGTGTCCAGCTCCCTCGCGAATAATCGTCTGTCTCGGGCGGAAGTTGGCGAAGAAAATGATTAAATCTGTTTGTCTTTGTGCTTATGTGATGATTTTTTAGGGTGTCTTCTGCTTTAAAAACAGCTTCTGTATTCAAAATACTTCTTTCCCTCACAGCCTTTGGACTACGAAACAAAGAGGCGCTTCGTGATGGCGGCTGAGGCCGTCAACGACCACGTGGACCCTCGGTTTCTGGATCTGGACGGGTTCATGGACAGGACGACGCTGAAGGTCATCGTGCAGGACGTGGACGAGCCGCCCGTCTTCCTCTCGCCGGCCTACGAGTGGAAGGTTCCCGAGAACGCCGCCGTGGGAACCGTGCTCGGCGGCATCAGCGCCAGGGACACTGACACGGTCGGCAACGCCATCAGGTAATGCTGAGTCTGTCCAGAAGGATGGCATGTGCCACCCAGCTGCCAGTGCGATAAGGACGAGGTAGATAACCGGGCTGGTGGGGCGGGGGGGGGGGGAGGAACGTCCCCAGACAGCCTGGGCCGAGACAGCTTCCTGCATGGGGTGAAAAATCATTCCATTTCAAATAGTGTTGCTGCCTCGGTGCATCCATTTTTACCCTTGATCTCTGGATACCCTGTACATGGTCATATTTATCTCATATTACTTTAGTAGGAAATGAGCCCTGCTGAATAAATCATCACGATTCTTTCTTTTTTTCTTTTTTATACCTCACAGGCTTTTCTATCTATTGCCGTGGTATTATCACAAAGCGACGTGACTAGGACGTGGGAATGTAATAAAGCACCGTACCAGGCGGCATGTGGAATTGAGATTTGTAGTCATTTGCAAGTGGGGCACGTTGCAGAGGAGGCAGCGGCACTACTGGTGCCTGTGGTCCATCTCGCTGGAGCTTAAGAGTGGCAGGTGCTGCATATCATCCTCCGCCTGGCGTCTGTTACTGTCCCTTTGGTGACAGTGTCTCATTGATTAATAAATTCAGCCTGACATTTCAGGGGTTTCCACACTTCTTGTAAATATGATTAAGTTTGCTTTTGGTCAAATTGGCTCATTCTCTGTGTTGTTATCGGCAAAGTGGATGACTCATTATTAAGTGTTTTTTTATTCCTGGATGCACTAACTCACCGTGGAATTAGAATCACGGACATTAACAAGTGTTAAAGTGTGTGTCGGCGTGAAAGACGTGTGCAATGACAAGCGAATATTACAAAAATTATTATCCATGAAGAATCCTGTTTGCACGGTCGAATGTTTATTTTTTAAAGTTCATTTTTTGCATTTAAATACAAATCAGAACCTCGCTCATCTCCCATTATCACAGGAGAAGTCACGGGGACGTGTAGTTTCTCAAAACAGCTGCACCACCTGTAAGAAGAACCATTATTCACTGCTCCTGTTCCTCCAGGCGATGTTTACAGCGGCTCCTCGTTATTAAATTGCATTTCCTCACTCATGACAAATAGAAAAGAGTCTGAGGCCAGATTAAAAATAATATTCAATTAAAGTAACTGTAATAAATACACACAGTCGCGTCTAGGCCGTCTGTGTGCGACGCTTTGTTTTGACGGTGTTGTTGATGCTGTCACACCAGCTTGTGTGTGTGTGTGTTTGTGTTTGTGTGTGTGTGCACCCTCTTTGTCGGATATCTGTCAACAAATTAAAAAATTGAGCAGTTTGCCTAATTAATCTCCCTGTGGCATCGCAGTGTTTTGTTTGCCCAGGAAACAACCTTGCCTGCTAAATGTTTGTCTGTGTGATTTTCTCTTTTTTTCTCCAGATATTCAGTCGACAAAAGGAGCGACGGCACAAAAGCTTTCAGAATCGACCCAAACAATGGAACCATTACCGTCGCTCGAGCCTTGGACCGGGAGACGAGCGCCTGGCACAATGTGACGGTCGTAGCCAGGGAAACATGTGAGGAGCAGTTCACGTCTTGATCTGTGATTCATCCTGAATGAGGATTGGATTGTTGTGGGCAGCAGCAGATCAATTTAATCAGGAGTAAAACATTTTCAATACTGAAATATTCTCTAATATTTATATAGATTTATATTTATGTTGTTGTCAAAACAAAGAAAGTTAAGTAAGTCTTGATTTGTTACAATTCAACCATAAACGTTATCCTTAATAACTATTAAATAAAAAGAATACACT
This sequence comes from Pleuronectes platessa, assembly GCF_947347685.1. Lineage (NCBI taxonomy): Eukaryota > Metazoa > Chordata > Actinopteri > Pleuronectiformes > Pleuronectidae > Pleuronectes > Pleuronectes platessa. The sequence goes on from NC_070645.1 coordinate 17,337,226, forward strand.
TATACAACCAAATATATACAACCCCACTTAAGAAATTATGAAAATAAACAATTTATCTACGTACAATATAAATAGAAATGCAACACAAACATTTTATGCATTTCTTTAAAATGGAAGCATTACCATTAACTGTACCACTTGTTCATCCACACATATATGGTGTTTTCATAGGTGTAAATGAGAAGCAGAAGTATATGTATAGAAATTATAAATATATACTATAATACACTAATATATGGTTGAATAAGAACATTAATGAATAAATAATTGAAATTATTATCTAAAACTAAACGATACCCAGTTGAAGAAGCTAATAAGTGAATAAGTTATTGAAAAGTAAACTAACAGTGATGAATAATTAGTTGTTAACCCACTTAATGAAGAAATGGTTAAAGCAACTTATCATAGAAGTCATAGTCACGAATGTTTACTCTTCTCATCAACTTTTAATTAAAAGTGTTTATTTAAAATCCGCTTACCAGAACAGATAGAATTTAACAGAAAATTTAAATGTCCACAGAAGGACTTCCTGTGTCTTTACTGTTCAACATCTCATTTGAAACAAAGCTGTAAAACGTCAAAAGTCCTCCCCCCCCCCCCCCCCCCCCCCGTATGATTCAAGAGGAAACATTTATCCGTCTTAAGTCTCATTCCTGACAGAGATTCTAACAAAGCGTTTATGAGACCCGCTGCCCAGTGGACCTCCAGTAAATGTCTATCTTCACTCCTGCAGCCCAGAACCATTTATCCTCCTCGGTGGTGGTGTTCATCAAAGTGCTGGACATAAACGACAATGTGCCAAGGCTTGCAAGAGATTACCAGCCATATATCTGTGAGGGGACACAGGCAGGAGAAGTATGTATATATTATGATATACTGATGTTTAGGATTTACTGTGTGGTCGTGACGGTAAAGGTTCTCTTACTATGTTATATCACATTGCATCAAATAACGTTATTCCACATCTTTTTACACGAGGACTCAGATGGTTTAGCCATTGTACCTGAATGAGTCACCTTCAGTCATATAAATATCTAGACTTCCGAGAACCGTGTACATGTGATCTTCCACTTCTTATATCTCTGGTAATGTATCTTTTATCTCTCAGCTCATTCAGCTGCTCGGCGCTGTTGACCCGGACGAGCCGGTGGAGGGCCACCACTTCTACTTCTCCATGGTCCCCGAGAAGCACATCAATCCCAACTTCACCATCCGAGATAATCAAGGTTATATTTGCTCAGATAATAAGGCACACACATAATAGTCTCTGTAGCTGTATGTGTACCATTTCCCTTAATCCCGGTTCAGGGTTGTGCATGTGGTAGCAGCGTTAAAGCCCCAAAAAAAGCTTCTTCTACATCCCAGACGGATTCGGGTCTGAGTTCTAGAACACGATCCTGAATTCCAATGCAACCTGACCCAGACTGCTTCTGAAGGACACGTTGCAATCTCCTCATCTTACCTGTCACCTCTCAGATGCTAGCCGCCGCATTTAGCCTGTTGTCAGGGGTGCGAGTTCAGGTTAAAGACAAAGAATGAAGCGAAATGGCACATTGGAAACTAGCCATGCGTGAGAGAGAGAGAGAGAGTGATGGTGAAAATGTGTCCTCAAGGACAAATGGTGTGTCTGACATAGTCTGTTTCATGCTGTGTGAAACAAGCGCAGAGGCCGGTGTTTGTAGATTTTTTACTGGAACAGCTGCTCGCGGGGACAAAGTAACACGGCAACACCAAACATGTTCATTTTGAGGCAAACCCGTGGTGAGAATTCGGAGTTAAGAGGTGAGCTGAAATCATCACATCGAGCTTAGCACCAGAGGAACTGAAAAATGAATTGGACAACAAGACTGGGTAGAGAATCAGCAATTTTTTAAACACACACACGTAAACACACCATGCAGCAGAATCTCTCACACTGACACATGGACACATCACTATGTCCATGTTTGTAGCCTCTGGATCTTAAATTTGTCTTCCTGGACCCCTCACTTCAAATTCCTGTTTATATCTTTCATGCTTAAAGGTCCAGGGTGTAAGATTAAGCTGAAAGGATCTATTGGCAGAAATTTAATATAAAATCATACTTGTGATGTTTTCACTAGTTTGTAATTATCTGATACGCCCTTTATTTTTAAATACTTTATTATACTTTACTATACTGAATTAACATAGTGAGCGGGTCCTCTTTAAGGAGGCCTGCATGTTTTTTTTACAGTAGCCCAGACAGGACAAACTAAAGTCTACCACAGGATCGGAAGGTGAGGGTGAGGTGACGGGTGTTCAGATGCAACATGCAACTTCACCACTAGATGTCACTAAACTATACACACTGAACCTTTAATAGAATATCGCAATATTTTGTGAAATATATTTGTTTGTGTTGAGCTGAGAGCTGAATCCAAACAACATAAAACCTGTTATTGAGTAAGTTTGGCAACTACTTCAAGACAAAACCGGGCTGTTTAAGAACTAATCTAAACCAAACATATTGGGAAAATGAGCACGAACAAAAATCACCGTGAAGACATATACATAAGATGACAGAGAGCATCTTTGATAGAAATGTATTTGATGTCTCTTCTTGATATGTGTGTATCTGAATGAATCCTGTGTGTTTGGAGCTGTGTTTAGACGCGGCTGGGCTTTCTGAGTCTGACAGCCTTTCAAGTAAGCAAATTGAAAGCGTGTTTGCCTCAGAATCAGTGGGAAGTCGACCCTCTTTCAGGTTCCATAATGAAAAGGGTTCTGACAAATTGAAGAAACTGTGTTGTCGGAGTTTGTTGGAACGTATAGGTTGGAATGAAATGTATGCAGGTGCAGTGTGCGGGTGGTTAGCCAGGCAGGCACAGCAGTCCAGTCAGCCACTAGGAAATGAATAATGAATCAAGAAGGAGCACTTTTAATAAAAACACATTTCCATATGCCACGAGGCATATTCGACTCCCCCAAAAGTTTTTGTTCAGTAGCTTAATAAAGTCTCACAGGTGCAGCCAAACCTGAAGCAGATCTTTCTGGATTTACTTTTGTACACAGTGAGAATTACATTTGACAAGCTGCGGAGGCCGTCCACGGAGCTGGGATTGTGTTTTTAAATCCCATTACGTGTGTCACTTCACTTGTTATTCATCTTGTTTTTCAATTCCCCCGCAACATCAGCACTCACACGGCAAGTGGAGGTGTTCATTTCTTAAGAAAGCTGAAAAGTGCACTTCTCCCATTTCGGTTTCAGACAACACAGCCGGCATCGTGGCGCGCCGGAGCACGTTCACCCGTAAGGATCGAACCCAGTACCTCCTGCCCGTGGTGGTGACGGACAGCGGCTCCCCAGCTCTCTCCAGCACCAGCACGTTGACCATCAGCGTGTGCAGCTGCCAGCCGGCAGGACACTGTCCCACGGGGGGGGTGGAGGCGCTTGCTCTGTCCATGGGGCTCAGCCTGCAGACACTGCTGGGGCTGCTGGTCTGTCTGGTCACGCTCACAGGTAAACATCTGTGTGTCTCTGTCTGTCTCCAGCTGCTGCATCAGGACATGATGATCGTTCATATGAGGACAGTTTTGTCTTCTGTGAATCTTTATCATCTCACAGCAGAATCATTTCGTCTTTAAGATTCAAATTGAATTAGGAAAAAGGAAAAAGCAGCTCGAGCTGGAAGATGAGTTCTAAATGAGAAGAGGTTATCAGACAGAAATATGCATCAATAAATGAGGTTGTGAGTTAGATAATTAAAGATTGAGTTTTTAAAACATATTATCTTTATAGTTTTCCCTTAAACTCCAATCAGATGATAGAAACCTAAGAGCTTATCTTTTAACTCCAGAAGTTGTTTAAATAATTCAAAACTTAATATATTCCACTCGAAGTTTTTATCTTTCACTGAAATGATTTAGCTGCTGTTCTATACATTTACAAAGTGATTCTTATTTCTTTTTTAAACTCAACCACAGATGAACAAACTTGGATTTGGAGAAAAAAGGGCGAATCCAGGATTTTCTTTTCCACTTTCTTTAATATTGCAGTTTAGGGTGTTTGTTTGTCTGATAGTGAACTGGATTATGTAAAATTTACTGAATGGGTAACCATGAAATTAGGTGCGGATCTGGTTCAGGTCAGATCCTGAGATTATGTTTCTTTCTCTGTTGGATTCAACATTTCCTCAGAGACTAATAAGTGAAACTTGATGAAAACACATATTTCAGGGGTTGGAATCAATGTGTGTCTGCAGTTTAGTGCAGATCCAAATAAAAGTCTTGATCTAGTGGATTTAAATGTGGTTTTTATTGGACTGTAGTAGGAGTTTAAACCCATGACTGCCATTACCATGTAGCTGAGAAGTGTGATGTGGCCTCAGCTCTGAAGCTTGTTGTAATGGAAGGTGACTGTCGGGCCGGCGGTGAGTGTGAACGCTCTCCACTGAGTTCATGTTGTCAGGTGTATTTTTAAGTTTTCTGAAATCATTCTACTGCGATGATGTTATAAAAAAACAGGAACGTTGACTCATAATTCATCAGAAATAAATGAACCTTTGGGAGCAGAAGAAATCTCCCTTTAGAAAGGTGGTGTAGTCAGACCTCCATCAGCTGCCCCCCCCCCGAGGCCCCTGAGGCTGGGAGCAATTTGTGTAAGTGTAAAAAGGCCAAGGTACGCCGGGCTGTGGAGTCGCTCACTGTAAAAACCAATAAAATCCCTCTGAGGAGGAAGAATTTGTATTTACAGAGTTATTCTAGATTTAGGAACTGGAGATTTGTGATTCCAGAGGAAACTTCACTGATATTTTGCTTTTCCAGCGGATCTGTTGAGCTAGAGCAGTTCCACCTCACCTCAATTTCGGCAAGTATATGAACATGTGCTTAACAGCGGGTTTTTTCATTAACAAATCTGCACTTTGATGTGAATCCCCGTTTTTTTTTTTACTCACCGGTGTGCCTTTAACACGTACTATTAAAATGCTGAAAGCTTGCAGAGCAATGATGTCAGGTAATGAGCGAAGTGGTTGCAATACATCAGTAGCACTGCCATCCTGGGACGCTGATGGGTTTGCATAGTGAAAAGCTTTATTATGACCTCGGCTGCTTTGTGTCCTCCCTCTGCCCATCACATGAAAGATTAATGACGATACCTGCTATGCTAACACTCTGTCGGATGAGAGCAACACCCGGTGAAAACACGGCAGAGACAATAAACACTCGTTCAGCTTTCGGTGCCGCATGGAGCAGACACAATCATGTCCTCCTTTGTGTGAGACCGGAGATTAAAAAAAGATAAATTATGGCATAATTTGGCTTCGTTTAGATTTTTTTCTCACCCACAAGTTGTCACGGAAAAAAACAAATCTGGCTGCTATTATCATTAGTGCACTTTTACATGGTACGTGCACGCTCCATCAGGCACCCTCCATGCTCTTTCCTCACTGCGCTCATGCCCTGGTGTTTAACTATAATGATCTCCCGCTGTGTTGTGTCTGCAGTGCTGTCAATTCTAATGCTGATGGTGAGGAGACACAGGCGGAAGCAGCAGGAGGCGCAGGATGTGGAGGTGAAGGAGCTGGAGCTGCCGGAGACGGTGTCTCAGAAGGTGCTGTATTACGGAGAGCGCGGGGGTGGCGGAGCGGGCCTCGACTTCTGCCCGCCCGCCGTTCCCCTGCGCCACCACCCCCGAAGGGAGAGGGGGAGGCGGCTGCGGAGGGAGGACGTCAGGGCCAGCATACGGATGTCCCTGAGGGAGTCGCACCTCATCGGGCCGGAGGACGACGTCTTCAGGCAGTTTATCATGGACAGGCTGGCGGAGGCTGATCGAGATCCTCACGTCCCCCCGTTCGACTGCCTCAGGATCTACGCTTACGAGGGGACGGGGTCTCCGGCAGGATCCCTGAGCTCACTGGAGTCGGATGCTTTCGAGATTGTACCCGAGCAGGCAGCTTGTACCACCAGGCCCTACGTGGTGAGGCTCACCCCTTGGTATGGGGGAGGAGAGGAGGACACCATCTTCTGAGAGCTTCGTCTTCAGGCGGAACAGTTTGACATTTTGTGAAATATGCTTATTCCCTTTTTATTTATCAAGACAGTGCAAAGCTACAGTCGGCAGGTGTATGTCTATGGAGGCGCTTGTGCTAACCAGCTGTTGTATTTTACAAAATGTCAAACGCTGCCTTCAAAGATAGAATCAAGCCGACATCTAAAAAGCTATTGTTAGCATGTTTTTCTAACTTGCTGTAACTGTGTGAATACAGATGACATGAAGTGTGTTGGACCTTTTCTCTCTGGACTCTGCAACAATCAAATCCCATCCACTGTACGCGATAAAATACCAAATATATCTACAGCTAGAACCGATATTACATACATGAGACCAGTGGCTATATTTCTCAAGGCGAGTGACCCATTTTCACTGCCGTGCAAATAATGACTCTCCTCCTTAAGAGCAGCACAAGTGGAAGCAGCGTGATGCGGCTCCGCTGCTGAAGGGCCTCTCGACAAAGAGGTCAAAGGTGCAAGGCTGGATAATATAGGTTTGAACTATATTTCACAGAATGCGGCTCGAATCCGTTTCTGCTAAAGCGATGACACGTTATCTGCTGATGAAGCTGTAAAGGCAGAAATAATTGGCTGGTGAGAAATCCAGGAGACGAGGAGCAGCACAAGGGTTTGTTTAGAGGGAAGATGAATGGTGTCAGATATTCACTCTCTGATATTTAACTTGTAGCTGCACTGCTACGTTCAGCTGATGGAGATGATAGTTTTGTAATGAGCAGGTCACATCCTGTGCACAGAGGTAGTTTGCAGCTTGAAAACCAAACCAAATGTTATTGTTGTTATAGTATTGATGCACGCAGCTTAAACCTGTGTTAGGCTTTCTCAGAGTAAGGACCCAATCACAGATAAGGATGCAAAAATACTTATATATTTTAAAAAAAGAGGAAAAACCAAGGATCCAAAAAGGCAAAAATGACAAGAGCAAAAAACAGAAAATCCAATTCAATATTTGGCAAAAACAGAATTCAAAAAAAGGGAAAAATAAAGAAGATCAAAAAACAGAGAGTCAAATATCATACCAGATAAACCTAGCTCAAAAAATTACACAGACAAAAAAAGATAACAATACAACAGGGGACAACAGAAAGACTCGGCTTATATAGAAGGGGGAATAAAGACAAGACACAGGTGAACTAATCAGGCAAACACTCAGGGTGACGATGGGGAACAGGTGAGGGAGAAAAAGAGCGGGAAGCAGCAGAGGGCGGAGTCTCCGGACAATAACAGAACACACATGGCCTGACAACTTAAACACAACAAGCAATGACAACATAAATAAACAGGGGGAAACACATGACATGACAAAACGCAAGCAGGAGGCACAAAGAAGGTGGTAGATGAGAAATTATTTGTTTTTCATATAGTCGGACGGTTCACAGCAAGAAGACTTCACTTCCTCTTGCCTGTAGGAACATTTCCTCTCCAGTATTTATAGTGAGCCACTGATTTCTATGTTTGCTTGTTACACCCACAACAGTTGAGTCCGTGCACGTCTGTCGAGGTCGTATTAGAAACTAGAACATAACTCGTAGAGCGCTCAACGTCCATCAAGGCCCAACAGTCACCTTGAATTCAAACAACTCAAACCAAATCACACACACACTCATAGATATCAGTTTTTTTAATCTGCCAGATTTCTTTTTCTTGGAGATTGATGTTTTATTCCTTTAGAAATCGGCCGAAAATGTCAAACATCCAATCTTGATGGATCTTGAAAAATGTTGTTATAAAAGTTAATTTATATCAAGACAAATATTACACAACTGTCATTGACATAAAAGTGTTAAAGGGTGTAAAAGTTTTGCAGTTATTACAGTATTTTTATCACAGTATTATGTTTAATACCTGTTGTTTGTAATATTATTAAGTTCTCATAATGCTGTTTTATATTTTTGGCTCATAACAGTTTGTACTCTATACGCTTTTGTATTTTTACACTATAAAATTATTTATATTAATGGAAACTGCCGACATATTTTTCTAGATGGAGAATTTCTTGGATTCCTGATCAGTTTCATCCGGACCGAAATGAAAGGTTACATAAGAGAAATGTATCCATTAAATATCAAGTGTTTAACATGTATTATGCTGTATGATAAGATTCCCCGCTCACTGTGGAGTCACCAGAGATTCCATCGCACCGCCCGTGTCAGCCAATCAGCGGCGGAGAGAGAGGGCATACGGGTGGCGAGGAAAAAGTGAGGTTGCGAGAGGAGACGAAGTCAGTGGAGGATTGATTTGAAATGTATGAGGAAAGTGAAACTCTCGAGAATGCTCATGATATACTGTACGGGCTTTTCTTTTTATCAGAATTATTGGCAAACGCTGCGTGCTCACTGTCGGCGGCGTGGGCGGCAGCTCGCGGGGTGACCGGAGGTAATTGCATGGTGATCGGGTTCCGTGCCCCTTCACCCTCTCATCCGCTAATTGGGCTGTTTGCCGTCTGCGAAGGTCGTTGTTTGGACCCGGAGAGGAAATAGTTCTCAGTGAGAGAAAAGCACACAAACCTATTTGGAGAGTAGCTGTAATACCTCAAGTCAGGAGACTATGTGAGAGAAACAAACTAATTGCTGGAGTCGTTTTTCTTCTTTTTCCTCCTCTCCTGCGTTTGTTACTCGTGTGAGTTGGCAGAACATCTCAGCAGGACGTTATCCAGACATCTCTGCAACTCAACCAGCCTCCTCTGTTGTACACAATCCATCCAGACGTTGCTTTTCAGAGGAAATCATTGTCTCACAATTGCTTCTAAAGACGCAGGTGTTCACAGAAATATATATATGCCCCTTTTATTTTTTTAAAGCTCTTTCCAAACCAGACTCCAGGGTCCAACATGTCTGACGTGTGGCTCTGCCCATGAAGGCTCTGTTATAATTCCCTCTTCAATAGAACCTTAATGTCAAAAGTCATTCAGCTCCTGGTGTCATTTAACCTTCTGAATTTCTGTCGTTACCCATGGTGCATATCACGGGCAATTTAACCTAATAGCTCTTTTCTTTGTGTAATTATAGCCATTACGGCAATGTGAGAGACTTCAACCCGTCAACTGTCCCCGTCCTCTGTGCTCCCCCCCCCCCGCACAGGTTATAGATTCAGCTCTTCTTTTCAGACGCGGTGCCAGAGCCATCGCCGAGCGGGCACAATGCTCACTGGAGGGTCTTTGAGAGAGAGAGCCTCTCGTCTGGCAGACACCGGTGCTGATTGAATAGATGCCTGAAAGGATTCTGAGAGCCATTTAAAGAAAAAAGAAGAAGAAGAAAGAAAGAGAGAAAGAATCATTTGCAACATATATGCCTTACGGTCTGGCTGAAGAGGGATTGAATCATTCATGTGCAATTTGGCAACATAATTATATCTGCATGATTTTTCCTGAGCATCACAATAGTGTGTGTCTGTGTGTGTGTGTGTGTCTGTGTGTGTGTGTGTGTAACATCTGTCATCCAGCGAAGCTCATTGACGGATGGTTGAACGCCTACATTACATCTATGGACATTACATGTGGAGCGCACATCTTAAATCGAGAATGTAAGTGAGAGCGTTCGCACTGAAAAAGAGACAAAATGAAATACACTCAGTCAGACAGCATGCATACCAAACAGTCGGCTTTTGGAATTTGCTGTTGATGGATATTTTTTTTATTCGGATGCACAAAGGAGATGCAGGAGCTGCTCACGCTGGGGAAAAAAGTCTAGATCCTGTGGAAGAATGTGGATTTTCTTTGTATACTAACCGTGGTTTTTTAGATATAATCTGAGGATCCCTTACTCATCATGTGGGAACCAGGCATGCTCAAACTGTAATGGGAATCAGTTCAATAGTTCAAAAAGGTTTCTAAGCAAAAGTCAAATGGCATCCTGGTGGTAGCACAATAAGAAATGTCATACAAGACGATGAATAAGTGAGAAATCTTCAGAGATTCATTTTGGGTGCTAAAAATGATCTTCGTGGTTTGATGGATGACTGATGTTGTAAGAGGGAGGCCAATGAATGGCTGATTACGTTGATCCATAGCAACAACAATTCAAAATTCTAGGATCGACAGAAGACTACACCAATGGTCAGAAACCACCAACGAAGCCCTATGCCACTAAGCCTATGCCCTAAAGCTCCATAATCTTGGGGAGGGGGACTTTTGCCTGGGGCCCTCAAAGTCCCTTGAAACAGTCCTGCCAAGGATCCCTTATTCATCACCTGGGAACCATTCTTTTTCAAACTGTAATAGAAATCCATTCAAGTTCGGTAGGAATCATTTCCTCAGGTCCATGAATGTCTGTGCAGAATTCAGACAATAATGGGAGAGATATTTCAGTCTGGACTGAAGAAGTGGAGGAAGCTAACGACTCACAGACCAACAGGGTCAGAATTTAGATACCACAAATTAATTTAATGACACTGTGAGTTTTGCTGATTTGTCTTTTATCCATTTTGAAAATAAACTACACATGATTTCTGCTGTTTGTTGGAAACTTATTTTGTTGACACTGAGGATCAGAGGGTTTGTCTCAATCATAAATGTCCTGCTATAACAGAACCAATCTGTTCTGACTGAGATCAAAAGTTCCTGAATTAATTCACTCATTTACATGCAGGCCTATTTCAAGCTAAGAGTGGTAAGTACTCATATTAGAAAAAATAATCGAATTCAGAATTCGAGTTGATCCAGGATCATGATCCACAAATGAAAGACAGACACTGATAATACCTTCAATACCTGGAACATGAATTAGTCCCGAGACTCCTGCAGATAATCAGAAACCTGGATCATGTCAGATCCATTCAGGGATATGAATAACCAGCGTGCTTATGTTCTATGTCTGATCCTAGATATATATAGAAAACTGAAACCTGCATTAGTGGTGATAGGTACATCAATGGGCATTTAGAGGTTTAATTCATACGAGATGTTGATGAGGTGACAAAGACCAGAAGTTAGAAAAAAGCTGAAATAAAGTCAAATATGACGACATTATTACAACAATTACACAATATTGTGATGAAAACATGAATCCCTACACAAACACAGATGGATGTTTGACCTGAGGCACCGGATGAGACCAAAAGTAGTTTCTCACATCGTGTGTGTGGGCTAGGAAAAAAAGCTCAAGCGAGGTCATTTGTCACAAGTGAAGCTTTTGAACAAACCACAGGTGTGTTTCCACCTGAACTTCCCCCAGGGAGTCGGGATCTCTGAGAGAATTCAGCTCCTCAACCTGCTTCTGCACCGGAGGAGCCAGGGGAGCTTTCCCCTCCACAGAACAGAGCCGAGGTTTCATGATCAACGGGAGAATCTCGGCTTTGTTCTTCAGTTTTGTGGAAACCGTGCTCGGTAGGTTTTGCTCTGCAGCGGAAATTGGCAAAGTTCCTAGATAATAGTTATTAATTAAACCAATTTTGCTGAAAATCTTGGAGAAAACCACTGATATAAAGTAAGCAAGTATATTTACTGATGTACTGCTAAGTTTAAGGTACTTTTACCTTCACAGTCCTACTCCAGGGCACCTCTGAGGAAAATACTGCACACTAAATAAATGTATTTGTTAGATTTAGAGGGTTCCACTGCAGGAATCCAGGGAGAAACTCAACTGAAAGTGCATGTTGATCTGTACTCTTACGACACCACATCAGAGAATAAAGGTTCAGAGTTTAAAGACTCTGAACCACACGACTGGAACAAACTGAAAAACAAGTTAGAGACTCTCTCTGAACGACTTTTGACTTATTGGCAATATTTGTATACATTTGTGAATGTTTTAATTAGTGTGTCTGTCTGTGTGATGTCTGCTTTGTGCGCCCTCTTGATCTCAAAGAATCATAAACTGAGATTTAATAATTAATCACCAGAGCCCCCAAAGTCTCAAAAGACTGTATTTTTTATGTTATATCCATGTTGCTGTCTCATGCTCACACGATCTTCTGTATATATCGTGTGCAAAATTTATTTTTATCTTATCATTTAACAATAAACCTAGAAAGCTTAATCAAAACAAGTTTAATCTTCTTAAATATGTGATTGGAGTTTAACTTAAATGTTGTACGAAACAAAATAAAAACTCAAAAAAAGGCTGTATTGTCATTATATTGTACAAAATACAATAAAATGAAGAGTGCTGCTCTTGGTTGGTGCATAACAGAGATAAAGAGTTAAAAAGAACACGTTACCCGCAACAGATAAAACAGTTTATATGACCTTATATAGATATTAATTGTAATATTCTGCTTTATGAGTGTTACACAAAGAACTACATATAAGACCCCATATGTCTTTCATCTGATGTCTGCTGTTAGATTCAATCAGACGACTGCATGACCAGGAGAGTGAATCTGTGACTTTGTCTTAACGATGTGGACAAAGAGCCTGAACATCACAATAACCAATATATGAATCCGTAGTCACGATAGTATTAAAAGAAAACCGGGCGACTCAAAGTCTCACGTCTGATCCCTTTCACAGAACCCGGCTGTTATCGGCACAGCGTGAGTGCTGGAGTCAAATCTGACAGAAAATGTGTTAAAAGATTATGCAAACCTTAATATTGCAGGATTTACAGAATACATTTGCTGCAAGTTATTTCATGTGAGACTTCAATATTCTGTTCCATTAATGAGCTTCCCTCTTGTTGCTGTGAGTTTTTTTGCCGATCGTCACACTTTGGAATTAAAATGGTCGAGTAACATCACAGTGAGAGAACTTTGGAAAGTTGTTTGGTAGCTTGTCAACAGCGGATTGGTGACTGGTCTGGTTTGGGCTGTGGCATGTTCCCCGTTAGGTTGTTAATTTTAATATCTTCCATTATTTTAAGGTTTTTAGGTCCTGTGAATTAGCGACATCTCTGGTGATCTGATCAGATTTCACTTCCTTTTTCTAAATGCAGAATAAACAACATTATAGCTTTTCACAAAAACCAAACGAGACATTACTTGATATTATTGTCACGATAATAATGTCTAAGTTGTGAGAGCCGTGAGAGAGACACTTGAGAAACGGCCCTCAGCATATAAAATCATTTCCAAGTGGGTTAGTCGATGTGTTTTGTATAGAAAGTGTGTATTTACCCTTTAGGTGAAGCATCTCCACTATTATAGCCCTGATGATGCAGGCTAAATGTGGGACCACATCTCTAACTGAGTTGAAATGAGAGCAGAGCAGAGCGGGCTGCCATGTGATTGCAGAGTTAGTGAGCCTGGTGCTAATCACCAATCACCATCATGACTCTGGCATAAAACGAGCATTAACAAACGTGCCCTTCCATCTCCTCTGACCAATCAGACTGAGAATCACACGGGCTCGTGGAAACTCAACCAGCGGGTTCCATGAGAGATTTGCTGTGGATGGCAGAGAGGTCATGGTTTGATTAGAGCCTCAGCGCCATCACGGTAATTAACAACTGTGACATGTGCTCTCCACTTGTTGCTCCTCTCTAATTCCCTGCTTGTCTTTTATTTTGGGGGATGCACAATGTTTGTGGCCAAGCACTCTGATCCCTGCACTCCAGTTAAACACACAAAGGAATGAGCTGTGTAGAACACGGAGTCGGTACCGATGTTGATGAGGTGCCAGTTCCTCAAAGATGCCAAGGTTGTTAACAACGTTTCTTCGATCACATTCTTACTAGAAATAACAGGATTCTGTGTGGATACAATATTTTCGACCAAAGTCAGAAATGTTTGGGATATTTAACAATGAAAATGTGTGTTTAGTGTATTTTTTGTGCAGCTGTACACAATGAATGTAAGTCAGTAAATTATTCAGTGTCCTTTTTGCTCTGTTTTGGTTTCCACCGACTTCAAGAAAAGAGAAATATCTGGCATCATCATCAGATTCTAAATGCTATTTAAATGCTGATTGTGGAATATTTATATTTAATTCAAACATTCGCACTCTTTTGCATAACATTTAGATTTAATAATACTGTTTATATATCTAACATTTCACATTTAGGTCTTAATTAAGTATTTCGATTAAAAATTATCTTTAATATATTTTTCACAGACAAAGTCAATATTACGGAGTTCATGAAAATGCGGGAAATACGGTAAAACAATCCTGCTAATATTAAAAACGAACATTCCAATTGTTAGAGACATTTTGGAGCTTAATATAGTGAACAAGTCTTTGCCTTATACAAACTTTTTTTGTTTATACAAAATTGGTGGTTTGGTCAAATCCCTAACAAATGGAAAAAGTTGGTATCTGATTTCAAGTTTAATTATTTTCTTCTGCCTCTCCCATTAATCCAAGAGAAGTTTATTGGATATGCACATGACGCTTCCAATCAAATGGTGATAGTAAAACAAAACATTAAAGTCTTAGAGCAGAAACACGACACTAAAAACGTTCACATAAATCTTCTGTTATTGTAAAATATGAGTTAGTGCATCTTAAAAACCAATATTTCCGACACTTTAATTCAGTAGCAGGCTGTGGGTGTAGAACTTATATAACATATCATATTTTAAAACAGATATTGAGTTTGTTTACGGATGTTTGTGGGTAGAAGGTCAATCTATAGTTCCAGCACCAGAGCAACAGGATTTGTCCAAATCCCTGAAATGTAGTTTTACTCTAATGAACTCATTGGGGTCAAAAATGATTTTTAGTTCCCCAGAGGCTGGATCTATGTTGTGGCATATTAAACTTTATATAAAGAGTTTTTAAATCATTAGATTTGATTTATAAGTTTGACCTTTGACCAGCTTTTCCCGATATTCCAGTTATTATATTAAGATGTAAACAGATTTTTTTTGCATGTGTAAAATGTGTAAAATGTGTTTTCCTTTGTTATGACTCATTCTTCCTTACACATGGAAAACTTTTTTTATTAAATCAAATTACCTTTCCACATCTCATCCGTTCTGTTTTCCCCCTTTTTCTCCTCAAAGGCACCGCTGAACGCAGAAAGAAATACTTTCCACTTATCATTCATCACACATCCACTTGATCTGATTTCATATTGTTCTTTCCTTAGGTCTGTGGCATGAAACTACTATTATGGAATACCAAAGGCCTCGGGTCCAAAGTGAAAAGTCCCATTAATAAAGAAGAGATTACTTTCACTTGCTGTCAAGGCCCCGTGCTGCTAAAGGATTGATGCTCCCACATTAAATCAGCCCCTTCGAAGGTCCTTCCAAAACTGTACCAGCGCCAACTGTAAGGGCATTTTCTTTTTCTCTGTTATGTTTAATTTTTTATGGTGAAGGGGGGGATATGTGGCATGTACAGACACAATCACACATGTACATATAGATATATATACCTTTACATTAGTATTACATTTCATTTAGCTGGTGCTTTATCCAGAGCGACCCACAACAAGTGCATTCAACTGTGAGGGTTCAAAAGAGCCGGACTACAAAGTGCTACATGCAAGTGCAACTCAACTTTATTTTACTTTATCTTATTTGCCGATGGTTATATGACATAATTTTCTTAACCAAAGGTGTAGTCTGAAGAGATGTGTCTTCAGTCTGCGGTGGAAGCTTTGTGGATTTTCTGCTGTCCCGATGTCAATGGGGAACTCGTTCCACCATTTGGGAGCGAGGACAGCAAACAGACTGGACTGGGTGGACGGGCTGGGGTGTGAGGTTAGACCGTGTCCTGGATGTAGAGTAGTCCCGATCCACCAGTAAAGGGAGCGGAGGAGTGGAGGAGGTGTGGTTGAACTTGGGTTGAAGACCTGTTGAGCTGCATCAGTCTGGATGAGCTGCAGAGGTTTGGATGGGACACCTTGTCTTTGGGCCCGGAAATACCTGGTGACGCCCCTGGTCTTATGACATTTTTAGCAGCATTGATTTTGTGATTTGGTTTGTTTGGTAGAATTTTAAAATGTCTGTTTTTCTTCCTTGGCTTGTTTCCGCTCTTTTCTCTCTCTCTCTCTCTCTCTCTCTCTCTCTCTCTCTTCCCCCCCCCCCCCCCCCCCCGCACACAGAGCCACAGGGTTTGTTGTTCACTTTTTGTTGTCGGAGTCATCATTCAGAATGCAGGGCTTTCTTCTGACAGGCACTGAAGCAAGGAAATGAGAAATGACTTACACAGTTTAGCTCCTCTTCATTTTCACTTGCCTTATTATTATCAAACACGTGCACGCCCACTCACACACACAGACACACACAGACAGACCCACACGCCCGTGCACGCACACCACGTGCAC
Organism: Pleuronectes platessa; assembly: GCF_947347685.1. Lineage (NCBI taxonomy): Eukaryota > Metazoa > Chordata > Actinopteri > Pleuronectiformes > Pleuronectidae > Pleuronectes > Pleuronectes platessa. The sequence goes on from NC_070645.1 coordinate 17,353,401, forward strand.
TTTCACAAATGATTAGTGAAGCCTCCTCAGAAAAAAGACGCCCGAATCTGTAAGCGGTGAGAGGTTTTTTGTCAATGTCCACAGTCCGTGACGTACAGTACATCTAGTCGACTCTGACACTGTGGAGAGCGATGGCCCCTGCACTCCACTAATTAGCTGTCATTCATAATTGATTAAAGCCCAAATGTAAATAATAAATGGAAATTGAATTTTATTTGTAGTGTCTTGTCAATTACATTTACCCAGGGCATGGCTGAGGCCGCACGTAAACATGGAGGCATAACCACGTGAAGGGCACGGAGGCGCTGGAGGAGTCACTCGACTTTGGAGAAGTTTTTATTTTTCATTCTTCTTTTATGACGTAGTTTGAATGATGAGCAGATGATGGGCCGGGGTCTTATTTTGGGCTGAAGGCAGCTTTTCAAATCTCACACTGAGAAACTTTGACTTTCATCTGAGGAAAGTACATGAGATCGTTGATTATTCACTTTCTCTCATTTTCTCTTTATGCATAATGAGGAAGAGGAATCTGCTGCTTTTTAGTTAGGAAATTAAATTAATCCACCAATAGATCTGTCAATCATCTTCCTTCTCTACAGAATGATTTATAATAAATAAGAAACTAACATAGTTATAGTTTGTAATAACTGAAAATATTATCTGTGGATCTAAAACGAAAACAAATGTTAGTTGTTTCCCGACATGTCACATGATCATCATCGTTTATCAGCTGTTTTTGTAAAGAGCTAAAGATTGTTCATGTATTTTCTTTCTTATCTTAATTCAAGAGTGTGGTCTTTCATTTTTAAGAGTCAGACTTTAATTAAAGTTGAAAAACGTAAAAGCACAATTAGCATAAAATACAGATTTCAAGCTGCTTGGCTGATTCGTGCTGAAGCTGCACATAAGAAGTAAAGATAGGATTTGATTGGTCAATGTCACGGCTGGAATTCTATTGGTTAGTTCCTGAGCACGCAGTTGAAGCCAGGAAGTGTAGTTCAGGAGCAAAAACAAACTTGCACCTGAGCTGCGACTTCTTTAGAAAGTGGGCGGAGCATTTACCTAAACCCAATCAAACACCAGGCTGTTGAATGAAGCTGAGAAATAAACTCACTCTAATGGAGGAACTGCTCTGCTTTTATTTTGAAAGAGTTTGTCACAGTTTGTGTTACAGTCGGCTCATCTAGGACCGTTTTGTACAATGTGTGTGTGTGTGTGTGTGTGTCCACATTCAAGTGTAGTGCTCTGTACAAGCAACTTTAGTAATCACGACCAGCCAGTCAGTGGCCTCCCCGTGCGTGTTGGTTGTCTGCATGTCTCCATTGTGTATGCGCATATTGTGAGGAGTGTGGTGAAAAAAGCCATCGATGCAGTCTTCAGAAGTAGCACATCATTAATAACGGAGGGACCTTTGAAGATCCTGCATAAATGTCTAATTAGGTTTGGTAACCTTTAGGAAACTCAAGTGGGTGAATACTAAACAGTCCTGGAGACCTTGTACTGCATGGCAAACTAAGCACTCGACATGTGGGAGAGAGCGCTGACATTGAGGAGGTTTGTTCCCCGGTTGGAAAGGGCACGCGATTTGAGCCACATTACATGCACGTCTGAACTCACCGGACAATTTCGGGCCAATTTCTAGCAGTTAACCGTCCTGTGTGCAAGCGTCATCACGGAGGTGGAACCAAAACATGCCGTGATATTTGTTTTTTACTAAATATATTTCGGGGGGGGGGGTTGCCCTTCAAGCTGTGTGGATCCCTCCTCTGCATAACTGTGACGAGCCTGTGTGGCTTTAATTACACCCTGAAAGGCCGATTTACATGTGTTGTGCCTCCTCCATGTTAGTGTTCATGGTTCATGGGGCCAAACTAAAAAGTCAAAGTACATCTCAAATAGACTTTTCTCAAAGATGGTTTCCATCAAGTTTGGTTTTCAGTACCTGTGCCAAGGAAGTTGTGTTTTGTGTGTTGGTTTGTTAACACGATTACACAAAAAAACTACGATTACAGATTAGAATGAAACTTGCTGGAAGGATGCGTTCTGGGTCCAAAGAGAACATTAAGTTTGTAATTTTTTTATTTAAATTAAATCAGACCAGTTTAAGGGACTTATAGTCTTGAGTGTTGCAATTTGGCACAGATCTAAATAAAAATCAGTATTAAGTGAATTTAAACGTGGTTTCAAAATGGGATTGTTGGACCTCGGCAGATTTATAGACTCTGAATACTCTTGTAATTAGTTGTTTGATGCCATAAAATGTGAAGAGACATCATGATTTGACATCTTTCGACTAACTTGCAATTAGTTGAGCACATGCACCGTGACATGAACATCCAGGGTGGTTGGGCTTCATTTCTGGAGAGTTGAAGGAAGAGAAGATGGATCATCCATCTTTATTTACAGGCTATGATCAGGACCAGCACATCAAACTCAACGTTCTCCTCGTTTGATGGTTGAACACATAACCTCCTCTGGCATCTTAACAGAGACGCACCAGGCCCAAATATTAAAGCTCACGGTGACGTAGCCATCTGCGTAGTCTTTGCGTAGATCCCACGCAGTCAGAATAAACCCTGCTTAAGTCTGAGTGTTGAATCCACCAGCCGTCTTTGTACTGAAATGGCGTAAGACAGACGTGACCTAGAAAATACCACAGAGAAAGACTGCCTCCTCTCTCCAGTGTCCTTGTCTCCATCTAATAACACATGCATTAGCAGGTGACGGAGCACAACAATAAAAACACCAGCGTGCTGAGCATCCAGCTGTCACAGGGCTGCAGGTAGTTAAGCTTCTTTCTTTAGCTGCCGCAGGAATCCCAGGCTACAACGCTGCCGTCTCACTGTGAGTCTGTTCTTGTTTAATGACAGATCGTTCTCCGGAACTCAGCAAAAAAAAGAAAGACTCTCAAATAAGTGGAAGCGATTGGGACGGATGTGGTGAGGGTCGGTACCTGAAAGCATGGAAATGGAGTAATTACAGTGTATTATCATTCATTTGAAGTGGGTAAGTGATGGGTATAATAACCCCTGTGGCCCCCGTGCATGCAAATTGATTGAAAATGGTTTTTAAATAACTCTGCTGTGACATATATAATACTGACAAATGATGGTTTTTATCTGAATCCTAACCTGGAAAACCCAACACTGGTATTTGAAGGTCACACATGTTGCGATTACAATAAAAACACAATAAAGAAAAGGGAAAACAAACCAGCCTCAGATTTAAGAGTAAAATCCCGTTCCAGCCGCTGTAATATAAATATGTTGAGGTGACTGCAGCTTTATATATGAATCATATTTCTGTGAGTGCTATCATCATAAACAGATTTAAAGCTGCACATACTTTCTAAAAATAAACCCAGACCGGTCATGAAGCTTTACCTCGAGCTCCTCGCTGTGAAGCAGCATAAACATACACATCCCAAGACACACATCACAGACACATACACTCAAAGATATTTATTACACACACACACACAGAGAGAGAGAGAGAGTTGTCAGGGCATGGTGTAAAATCAGAGGGGCTGTTAATGGAGGCGGACAGCTTGGATGCTGTTTCATCAAAGTGCAGAGGAAATGCAGATCTGTGTCCTGCAGGATGCAGGGAATTGGATGAGCTTCCTTCTGTCTGCTGGATGTGAAACAAACCAGCAGGGATTAGACACTCGCCTTTTACCAGTGGCTTTCTAATGGCCGTCCACGGGAAATGTTTACCCAGTGTCTCACATGTGTTGATTCTGCCCTCCGGAGCACAAACGAGTCTGAGGAGAGGAGGGTTTCATAATTTGATATATTTAAGCAGCGCGGACTTTTCTTCAGATTGTGTTGAAGATAACAAATTTAATACAATGTAATAAACGTTGTATTGAACTCAAACATCAGCCGCCTTAGATTCAACCGAGTCATGCTACATTACACACAGTTTAATAAATATGCCAGTTTTTTTTTTTTTTGCGTTCACACAGATTTATGAGTTATTCCCTGGGACGTTGGTTAATTTCTCAAAGTCCTGGATCCTCCTCGTTTTCCAGATTAATGCCAAAATGGAGTTGGTTCTTTTCTGTTCTCTGACCAAACCAAGTTCTCTTCTCTTTCGTTCTCACAGACATGAAGCGTCCTTGGGTCCAGTGAAAGGCGCAATATAATTGCAAGCCGTTATTATTATTACTATTATTATTAAGTTTCATGGAAATCACTGAAAATATGACGTCCTTGAAATTGAATAGATTTTCCATATACTGTATATTCCTTTGTACAACATTTTGCTAATTAATGAGCAGAACTTTATTGGAAATCAAGCAATCTCATACTGGGCCCTTTTTAAAAGCTCAAACCAATACAGCTATTAATCATTTATTACGATATTTCATGAACTTTCACAAATTTGATACCTCTAACAGAATTTCTATGCTTGTTAAACTCCCATATCCCAAATAAGTCTACTTGGATTTGTGTTACTGGTTCATATAAATTTAAAACAGTGACATAATGAGAACAAATCCTCATATTTACTGTCTGGAGCTTGTTATTGATAACTGATAAACTGATGATTGACAGGTTAATCAGATGATAAATATATCTATACTTTGATCGTTAGAGATATTTAAATTAAAGAGATCTTGTTTCTCATGATGTTAATTTTAAATTCATGATTCATTTAAATTATTCATCACATGTTTGTGCAGTGAAATATTTAAAACACCAACAAGAGTGCATTTGGATATTATAATTACAATCTCCCTGTCAATTCAATGCTAGGTTTGCAGTACTTTACGTATATTAAAGTATAAATACGATATCAATGGACATTTTTATACTCTCTACAAAGAGGCAACACATTTATTTAATGTCGAACTCTGCTCTTAATATAGTTTTATGTAAAGGAGGAAAAATATGAAATTGACTTAACTACACAGACGTGTCATGAATGTATTTCCATGAACTTCCTGATCCACTATCTTCCTGCCAGACGGTTATTGGTGTCATTGCACGTTTTTCACTTCTTTCAGGGTTTAATTTAAACCTGTAATTACCTGGAGCTCGACTTTACAGCAGGCGCCTCTTTAATGTGTGAGACAACAACGGAAGCTGGTTTGACTTGGCGCCATCGCAGGTGTCACAACAAGCGTTTTACTGAGACTAAGTGCTGGAGCAGGAGCAGTCCAGATGTTTTGTCATTAGGTATCAAGGCAGTGCAGTTCATCTCCAGCTCTCAACAAGGGCAGAGTCTTTACAGTAGCTTTTAATACATCACTCTAAGGCCGTAGTTATTTTAGGGAGAATCCACGTCAGCCCTCGGGAATCGTACATATGCAATTTCTATCACGTTCCCTCGATCTGTCAACAGCATCTTTCTGCTTCAAGGTGAAGGTCAGCGAGAGGAACGTCAATTCTGTTCTCTGTGAATTACATTCCATCAACTGAAGACAGAAATACAGAGTTTTCACAAATTAAACATCATCAACAACCACCTGAAACAACTTATCTGCGCCTTATCTTCATTCTGCGTCTCTATCTCCTGAGAGCGAGGGCGCGGAGGTGTCAGCCGGTTCTGCCGTGCTGACGGAGCCCGGGCTCCTCGGAGGCCTCCAATTTTCTGAGTGAACGGTCCCAGACAGAGCTAATGATATGTTCATGCTGAATGGCAGACATTAGGGAGGCCAAATGACGGCAATCCCAATTACCTCCGAGGGACGCGGGGCCTTGTGCGGTTCGGTCACGCAAACAAACTCTGTAAACACAAACAACTTGTGGAACAGTGGCGGGGGAAGGACTCAGGGGTGGCTGACGAAATGTCAGGGATCTGAGAGAAGAATCAAGGAGCTGAAGACCATGCAGCTCCTACTTGAACAATGACTACGCCTCCGCACTCTGTTTAGCAGCGGAGGGAGACAAGAACAAAACAAACCTGTGAGAATAATTATCTCTCCGAAAAATGCCACAGAACCCAAAATATCAGCGCAAACTTTTTGATTGTTCCCTCTGTTTGTCCTTTTGGTAACTTCTCCGCCACGGATGCAGACTCCCGGTTTGGCAGGCGTGTGCGGGGAGATCGGCGTGTTTGCTTTAGCAGCAGACGCCGTGTGGGGTGGAGGCAGTGGGAGGAGGTGAGTTGTGAATGGCGAGAGATTGAAATACGCCTCAACAGCTTTTTCCCACTTGTACGTACAGTATCCCCCTGTGTGGTTTTACCTGTATCTGTTAGTATGTACGTGTTCCTGTTTGGCCAGGCTTAGCCGCAGATTGCTTTTCCAACCATTCCTTCCTCTAGTGTGTGCAGCATATGGCCATTGTGATGGAGGGTAAAAGGAAATGACAGGCCATTTGAAGATGCTCTAGTCCTCGTGTCATGAATAATGCAGAGGGTGCAGCGAGGCAGGTTCTCAGCGCAAGCTTCAAAGTTTATCGGGCTCCCCTGTCTCCCCGGGAGAGAGACTACAGTGCTGCGGGGGAGATTAGACCGACACCGAGCAGGGACCTGGTCAAACTCAATTAAATACAACCAGGATAATTCCATCCTCTCATTGTGCCATTCGGTTTTATTAGAAAAATAAACCCGGCATGCTCACACCTTGAAAGGACAATGGCGAAGGAAAACAGCCGGTGAATTATTAAGCAGCGGGCTCGGCTGTTTGTGCAGTTGTTTCATGCAAAAATATGCAAATGGGCGGATGACAGAACAAATGATCGATGAATATTTTCATTAATTACGTCGGACAAACACCGAGATCAGAAATGAATCTTCCACGGAAAGGGGGTCGAACTTTTAAAGATTTAAAAAATGCACAGAAGTGCTGCTCAACCTCTGCTGATGGTTTTTTTAAAACTCCCATTTATAGATGATTTATTAGTCATCCTCATTTAAATGTATGATTCACTTTAAAAAAAAGAAAAAACTCCCAACACCTACTGTAAATCTTGTTTATTTGAATATGCATGTTTTCTTTTTTGTTTTTACAGTTTCCGGAGTCTTTCGAGAGCTAATTAGCCCCGAGGCCCCTCCTGGTGGCACATGTAGGTTCTCAGAACCCCCCCCCCCCCCGCGCGCGGCCCGTTGTTGCATGTAACTGTTTTCCATGTTGACACGATCAACAAACACTTATGCCACCCACACATTCACTGCTACATCACACCAGGCTTGGTTAATGATGACAAACCTACATAAGAGTACAAACCGCCGCTAATTAGGCCTGCGTCGATTATGGCTCATTAAGGCCGATGTTGCCCTGACGTGTTTTTGCAAATCATCAGCGGAGAGGGATTCACTGTATCATTTTTCTAATCACTGTAATTCATCATGGTGGTGATGCTCCGACTGGTCGAGTGCTTCTGTCGGAGATGTGACCCAACGTGAGGGAAAACTCTGGTTTCTGCTCTTTCTGATTCCATTTCCAGACTTCACTATTTTCTTCTGTTACTTTCTAAAGCAAAAGAAAATCCGATGATGCAAGAAGGTCATACTTTCTTCTTTCAAAGCGCAATCTCCCTCAAAAGGGTTGAAGTGGAAAAATAAAACCGAGAAAACCAAATGAATTGGGTCTTTTTAGGTTTTCCGTTATAATCTCAAATGTAATCACTTGACTGAGCAGTAGTGTAACTGAAGTGGAGCCCTGCATCATTTAAAGATGTGAGATGTAGTTCTCTCGGCTCGGTCCAAGAGAGGACACGTTAACCAAGACGTTAGGTTTCCACAGCTGGAGACGGCTTTTGATGCTAAACTCGCAACGTTGTGTTAGATTGGTAAATAAACAGATTCACTCGGCCCCTTTCAAGAAAAACTGTGTAACGTAAAACTTTAAAACAGCAGCTTCCGAAATCCCTTTGATGGTTCACCCACCTGCAATAGAGAGAATGTTTCCTGTGTGTTTCGTCTGCTCTTACTCGTATGTAGCTTTGGTGAACGGGTGCGTGGAACTGATTTCAGACCTGCACTGAACTCCGGATAATCTCCCAACGTTCTCCAGAGGGTCTGCACGTGAGATCGCAAATGTCTGAGTCAATTGTTGCGTAGATTCCCTGTAGTTAAAAACCCTGGGTAACTTCTGAGTGATGTGAGAAGACAGCAGGAGATTATCCAGAGTGAAACCACCACTTGACCGCTCGGCCACGTAGCCCAACAGATTCAATCCCCACGTTTGACAGTAGAGGGCGCTGCTGCTGATGCTGCTCGGAACAGTTGCTCATTGTTGCTTTAATGACTGTTTACCGATGATGTGAAGCTGTTTCAATGTGCAGATGAATTCGTATGAAGCTGTAAAAACCTGTGGTTGTTGTTGTCGACCTTTCTGAGACGAGCCGATCGACAGCCTCCACTTAACCTGACTATCAAATTACACGTTGGTTTCTCGTGCTCTCGCCCTTTTTACAACTCCGTGCCACTTCGTCTGGATATTGACGCATCAATGACGGATCAATTTCGAGTTATTTTCCAGTTATTTCCCTAAATTCCTCCTCCTCTCCACCCTATTACCCTAATCGCACCACTTTGACCTACTTTTCCACTGCTCGGGTTCCCCAGGCGCTCGAGCTGCTGCTGCACACCCACTCACACACACACACCTCTCAAGAGAATTATTTATATTGACCAGGTCTGGGACCAGTCTAATTTTAGTGGAACTATAGAGTACACAAACCTAAGGTCTGACGTTTCTCTCGCTGAAGGCGGGCGAGCTGTGAGCGCTACTGAGAGAGACAGAGAATAAAACATGGCGCTGCGATGGCCTTTGATCTTGCTTTGCCTCCTTTTCTCTTTTTCAAAGGACCAGTGAGGAGTCGTCCAGCCGCTGCCTCAGCGGGGGGGTGGTGGGGGGGGGGGCCATGTCTCTGCCACCAACCGGCTCCCCGGGACGGACGACCAGAGGATTATTTATTTTTTATTTTCTGTTCTCTGCAAGGAGAAAAACGGAGACAGGCTTTCTTTGGAGTTTTGTTCCATGCTGGTTAATCGCAGAAATAAATATTCACCTACTATACATGTATAAATATGCGAGGACTTAGTCCCCGGTCGGCTCAGAGCTTAGCAAGTTTCTCGACTCATTTCTCAGCCACAGAGCAAGAAGATGGAATAACATCTTGCTCTGAAACCCTGAATATAAACCTAAGAAGTAATTCTCATCATCGATACATCACTCCTGTAACGTGTGTCACTACGGAACATGAGGTTCATTATGAATTGACCAGCGATATTTTAAATTTGAACATGTATGTTTTGCTATCATAGTTTTGCAGCATAACTTTTAAAGTAAGTCGGGTAATCATGAAATATTAAAAACCTTTCGATTGTAGAGAAATTAGTAAAATTTGTTTCATTTTGTTTCACGTACAGGTCTGTGAATATTAACACATTTACATAATTTGCCTTCGAAATAAAACATTTCAAGGACGTTATTTAAAATGTTCATGATTTAAATCAATTGGAGCCAAGGATTACGTGAGAAATGACCTAAACCAATTTTTTTTACCTTAATATATATGGTAAATTATTCTCATGATTAACATCAACTAAACTGCATGAATATGATTCATTATATTCTGGATTATAATGCAAACAAAGTCATCATTTAATCTAGAAAGCTACAATAAAACGTGTCAATTTAAAGGAATGATGCCGCTAATGTGATGAAAGTCCAAACATTAACAGAGGAGTTCATTAGAGCAGAGTAATTATATGATAAACGCTCTCAGACACCTGCTGGTTTCACATGCTCCCGAGCGGCGGCTGCAGAGAACGATTCTCTAACGAGCGGCCACGGGGTCAGACTCTATCAGCCGTGTTCCAGAGGACAATCTGAGGAGGAGCGTGATCCTGATCATCTCCCCGAGACTCTCGGAGCATGGCCACCTCTTTGTCAGGGCAATTTGTTGATGATGCATGGTTATGATAAGAATTGAGTGAAGTGTCTGCAGTCGCCCGGGGGTTCTCCCTCGCCGAGGCGCCGGGGCCAACACGAATAATCAGCCCAGGTCCAGATTGAGCCCCTGATAGCAGAGGATTCCCTGATTGCTTATTAGGTTCCCCCGGGCGCCAGGCGTTTAACACACCCACTGCTGATTTTGATTGATAGCTGGTCAATCAAAATCAACATCTGCCCGATCAGCCTCCATCGGCACCGGAGTTAACATCACATCTCTCTGTCTCCATCTCCTGAGATAACGGAGATCTCATGATCTCTAATCTACAAAGTGTCTCCTGCTATATCATCTCTAAAACCCATCCTGGGTTAACTCGCCCTCCTCCTGCAGAAAACTCTGCGGAGGAGAACGAGGAGGATTCTCTTTGAGGTACAACTTTTTGGGATTTAGAAGTTTTTCAGTGAGACAATGTCACTTTTGAAACTTTACAGTGGCTCTCATTTGAAATCGTAGGTTTTACCCGATTTAAGTTTAAAAAAAAGATTGTAGCTTTGACTGAGTTCTGAGTGGCAGCCACAAGAAATGAGATGAGGCTTTGGTTAAAGACAACTAAGCCTTTAAATAAAGAACCGTTACTAAAAATAAACTGTCATTAAGCTAAATATATATCAGAAATAAGTAATGAATGCATATTTACAGAGTAGAATCATAATCACATTATCTAACATTAGTAAATATAAGCAAGGTTCCTGTTAGTCGTTGCTTGTGTTCTTCATATTTGTTTTTGTTTTCATTTATGCAGAATTTATGCATTGGACTGGTTTCTCTTAAAGTTTGTTAGGGTTGTGTTTACGGTTGGGGTTGTGTTTACAGTTAGAGTGGTGTTTTAGGGTTGTGTTTAGGGTTGTGGTTTAGGTTGTGTTTTAGGGTTAGAGTTGTAGTAGGGGTTGTGTTTAGGGTTGTGTTTACGGTTGGGGTTGTGTTTACAGTTAGGGTTGTGTTTTAGGGTTAGAGTTGTATTTAGGGTTGTGTTTAGGGTTGTGGTTTAGGTTGTGTTTTAGGGTTAGAGTTGTAGTAGGGGTTGTGTTTAGGGTTGTGCTTTAGGGTTTGGGTTGTTGAACTTCAACTGGTTTCACTTTCTTCATCTTCTTATATTCACCACGACCTTCCTTCCTGCTACATCCGGCTCAAACACGTCTTGTTGTGGTTGTAAAAAGATTCTTCCTGTCAGTGACCCCTGAAGTTTTAAGAAACGACATCATGTTTGTTAAATGCCCTATAATGAGAACACACGGTGAACTTGGTTACTTCTCTGATGTTTTGTCTTTGCCAGGTTCAAAGCTGTGGAAACTGTGTCAATACCTGTAAGGAGACGTTGTATTTACCAAGCAAAGAGCATAACAAGGTCCTTGCAGTCTCTTGCATCACTGAGTCTCTGAGTTCCTGTCGAAATGCAGCGACAGCAACAGACGCAGGTCGTTTACTTTTTAACTAAACTTAAACCAAACGTCACTGACACAGATCACAGGCGCCTCCCAACAAATATCGTTTTATTTATTGTTTACGGTTTCTTTCATTAAACAGAGAGTCGGTCAAACAACAACAGAGAAAATTAAGGCCAAAGTCATTGAAGTCAGTTATTTAAAAAAAGTTTTGTTTAGTATTCAATGTTCAAATCTCTACACAGAATGAAAATATACTGCTTTTAGAAATTCTTTATTATGTCATGTGCTCCACCGAACCAAATACAACAACTAACAATTATTTAACACTTACTGTAAAATACAAGATTCACTGTTGCATCATCAGCCTTTTAATTCAGTTCTGGCTGTTTAAACATTTGTTGTTCTGTTCCTGATCTGGTCTGGAAAAACATCTGTAACTACACTCAGATTACATTGTATAGTTTTAAGTTTATTTTCTTATTATAATTTAAAGTTTTTAAGGAGATTTCAAGTAATAAAGCAAAACCCTAATTCAATAGTCAAAAATATGTAACTTTGTTTTTGTTTCGTGGGGATTTCAATCACACAAGGAAGAGTTTAAATTTGCAATTACACTTAAATCACACGTGGTTTGGTTTTAAGACGGATTCTGCTAATTTCTTTATTAACATTATTTTACATTCTTTGTTGTTTGTAAGTCAAAATAAGACATTTGATCAACAGAATTTCATAGTGAAACAAATATAAATGTGATTCAGAAAGTGAATGTTTGTGTTTTGACGCGTTGCCTGAAGTCTTAACGTCGATGAGTCATCACCTCAACACGCGAACACACCTATGAGCTGTTTGAGTGCAGCGCTGGATAAACTGTGGAAACGTCCTCAGATGGTGGAGCTCAAAGTCATCACACATGCCTCTGCGGAGCGGCAGCACTTTGTCTCCATCAGGCCTTTCAACTACAAAAGCCTCATCTAAAAGAAATATGAAAAAAAGGAGAAAATGATTTTTCTCTCCTCCTCCTCCTCCTCCTCCCTATTCCAGCCCCCTCCCTGGTTCCTTGAGTTCCTCGAGTCGAGAACAAAGCAGCGCGTTGTGAAACCATCGATCATTACTGTCACACGCTGCTTGTAGTATATGGTCAGAAACAACCTCTTTATTTACTTACCTCTCCCCCCCCCCGTGTTCGGGCCGCGACTGAAACAAAAGCCTTCCGTCTCTCAAGGAACTGAATGTCAATTTTTTTTTATTTTCAGGAAAAGGATAAAAACATCATTTGCACATTTTCTGCCTCTTCAAAATAAATAGTAACACATATCGGCTGCACAGGTCCACACCCAATTTTCAACAGAATTCATTTAAGCCAGGGAAAGGAAAATGGCACAACATGATTATCATACAGTGTGTGTCCCCCCCCCCCCCCCCCCCGCCCCCGGTGGAACATTATCGGTTTCATTTCTGAATGACAGTATATGTTTGGACTCTGCAAACTACAGAAGCAAAATTTAATTTACTTACAAACTGCGACTTCACCCGGGTGAGGACGGAAACAATGTTTTTTTTATTTATTTTTCTAGAGTCGAGGCGGCATGAATTTCGCAATCAAGCATGACCCCCCCCCCCTCCCCCCCCCCCCGCCCCACCTCCCTACCCCCGCCCCCCCTCCCCTCCTACAAAAGCAGAGAAATCATACATTGGCAATAGGAAGAAGAAAAAACAGACTCTAGACAAACACTACATTGCAATAACTGCAAAATGTATTGTTAGGAGAATAAGAGAAATCATACGCTTTCCTGTTTCACCCGGCGGAGACATCGATCCCACAAAGAGTCGCCTTCTTTTTATTATTTGCACAACGTCTGTCTTCACATCACTTCTTTAGCACATCTACTACAGGTTTATACTTTTATTGTTTCACTTTTCATACAGAGGTGTGACTGAGCTCGTGAGTAATGTGAGTGAAAACAGCCCCTCGACTCCCTGCACCACCAAAAACAGAAGGAAAAAGAAACAACATAGAAATCATTGTGAAATATCGTAATGAACAGTCAAGTGACATTTCATGAGAAACTTCTATGTTTTTCTTTATTTTTTCTTAAGCACAAAGATAGCAAAGGAATGCATCAAAGCCAGAGGGCCGGCCCCCCCCCGTGCCCATCGCTGGACTGACAGGGCCGCTGCCTCCTCCTCATATAAATACTCCAACATGTATGCATTCTGCAGTCAGTGGTTGGACTCCAGTCCCGAAACCTGAAACCTTGAATGTCTCTTTGCACACAACGTTTCCACTTTTGAAGTCCGTGTCAAACCGCACCGTGGCAAACTTCTCAAAGTCCGTGGAGGGAGGGAAACAAACCAAACACCTTTGAAGTGTTGACCTCTCCGTCTCTCTCTCTCTCTCTCTCTCTGGTTTGTCTTTGAATCTTTTTCCTCCGGCGCGCTAAGGCAGACAAATATTTTCTCCGACGGTAAATTACTCTCATTTGAATGTGGAGAGAGACATCCGGGGGCTATGAGAAGACACTGGTGCCGTCGCTGTTGCCGTACAGGTCGGCCAGCTTCTTGAAGCGCGGCCCCCAGTTGCTCAGATAGTCATAGTTCTGGTCTGAGTCTGTACTTAGCGACTCCAGTGAGCTCAGTGACTCCGCTACCGAGCCGCTGCCCTCGAACGCGTACGTCTGCAGGGAGTCGTACGGGGGGGCCGACGGGTCCACGTCCGCGTCCTTCAGCCGCTCCCAGATAAACTCCCGGAACACCACATTGTCTGGCAGGGACTTATAGGACGGGCGAGAGGCTGAGGAGTAATGGAAGAAGGTGGGCGTGTCCGGCGTGACGTCCCTCCGCAGGGTGGGGTCTCTGATGACGTTGAGGTTGCGCAGGGTCACCATGTCGAAGGCCTCCGTGTCCTCCTCGCCGCCGCCCTCGTCGTCGTAGCGGACGATGTTCTCCCGGATGTCCCGCTCCTCCTCCAGGATCAGAGGCTCCTTCTTCCTCCGACGCATCGTCACAATGAGCAGGACCATGACTGAGGAGAGAGGGGGAGAGCATAGTTTTGAAGTTAAAAAAGCGAGAAAGATGGATTAACAGTTGGCAAAGTATCAAAAGTTGAAATAGACATGGAGTAATGGAGTGATTGAAAAGTTGAAATATAGTCAGGGTTCCTACGGTCATGGAAACATGGAAAAGTCATGGAGTTTTAAAATGTGTTTTTCCAGGCCTGGAAAAGTCATGGAAAAAAATGTAATCCCCAAAGTTTTGGAAAAGTCATTGATATTTGTTATATTCATATTTTCATGTCGTTCCTTTACGCTGAGATTTAAATAATTAATATGCTTTTAAAGAAATACACTAAAAATATAAGCAGGCATACTTTGGTTTGTGTCATTTAAGGTATACTGTATGCCTTGGAATTCTCATTGTTAGTTTAAATACTACATTTTGTCACTTTTTCGCGTATTCACCGAGATTAAACATAATGTTTGGTCATTGAAATTTGGTTTAAAGTTATTGAAAAGACATGGAAAGCCATTGGTCAAAATTTGTATGAACCCTGTATAGTGAAAAATACATAAATCAAAGTTTAATGATGAAATAATTAGCAAAAACATATAGAAGGGTCATTTTATAGTTAAGGGTAAAAAATGTAAAATTAAAAAAGTCATCCAAAACACCAGAAGAATGTTGTAGTATACTAAGAAAGAGTAAGAAACAGTTTGCAGAGAAGTTTTGGATTAGCTCTTGAGATTATTTGTGGATGATGGATTCCTGCAGCCAGTAGCTGTGGAGCCTGGCTGGGAAACCACTGCTCTGTGAATCCAGTGACACTGCTTTGCAAAAATCCTGTCAGAGTTTACTAAACTAAACTCCCTATGTAATCTTATGTTGCCCCTCAGTGGCTCCCACCACCTACATCCTGCTTCCAGACTCCACCAGCCTGGAATCCGTGGCCCTCGGGGATCTGAGCTGACGCCCTCCTCCAGCCCGGGCTCCCTCTCCCATATATTATTGCTGAAAATAACTCTACGCCCAAGCAAACTGGCAAATGTCTAATGATCCTCTATCCGTCAATGTCAAGCTGGTGCCGGTGAAATATCGCTCCGTGGGCCCATATTTCTTTTCTCCGTCGTGCCGTTGAGCTACTGCAGGCGGTGGAGGAAGAGGCACGGGAACCAGATTCCAAACACCACTCACGCTCTCTAATAAGGGAGCAAGTGGAGGAGTCGGACGGGAGGAGAGTGTCACATGGAAAAGGCTTCAGGAGATGAATGGGATGAATCTTTGTTGGCTACTCGGTGACCGACCCTTCAACAGCAGCATGGCCGCTGCTAATTTGTCCCTCGATTGCTAAAATTATAGCTTCAAATCCAACGATAACTGTCAGCACGAATCTAAAGTTTGCTTCCAGTTTTGCATATTTCGCAGGACAATTTCTCATTGGAAGTTTGATATTCCATTCATTCGTTCTGTTCCTCATCGACAATTCTTTGATCGCATCAGAAGCAACTTTAAGATCCTGGGACAGTTGTGTGTTTTTCTCTATCAAACAATCATCAGAAGCCCGAGCACTGTTAAGAATAACCCGAAAACAGTTAGTAGCAATTAACCCTGTTTAAGCTGCATAATGCTGATCTATTAGTGCCAGGAGACTCAGCTATTTCTGCAATAACTGATCTTCTTCCTCATTCGACGATAATATATATACATAAGTTGAAGGCTATTAAACAGCTATGATTGAAGGCGTGTCAATGATTTTGATTTTGTATTAATCTTGCGTTTGATGGTTATTTTTCTTTTGACTGCGCATGCATTGTTGAACTTCATAGTAAAAAGCTTGCAGCTTACAGCTTATTACTGTAGGAACAGTACAAACCTCAACCACAGTCATAAAATCACTCTAATCAATCACTTTATGATCTATCGATTTTTGTGACGATCCGTCAATGTGAACGCGTTCCAGGGGGCGCTGTTGAGCCATTTTGCCACGCCCATTTAAAATTACTCAAGAATGCGTAAAGCTTCACCACTTTCTAATTTTCTGCATGTTAAAGCCCTTAAAAACAATTAATTTGCCGAAACAAATAAAATATAAATCCTTACAATTTCAATAGGGCCTCCCACTGTCTCCCACTGTCTCCCACTGTCTCCTCCTGTTCGATGCTAGGAGCCTAATAACCCCGACAAGATCCATCTCCTCCCCAAGGAACATCCAATAATTCTGCGGAAGATTGTTTCCCATGATTCTGAAAAACTCCACTCAGTCTAAATTCTTTTCCCTTTCCTTCTCGATTCAGCGAGGCTCCCACAAAGTGAATTACAAAGTGACACGGTGAAACAGAATATTCTCGGTGCCTTCCAGCAGAGCTCTTTAGGGTTTAATGCCTCGAAGGCAGCCGCCGTGCGTGACAGCCTGGAAACCGGCCAACATCCAATCACGTCCCACCGAGATGAGCAGGTGGACGGCCGAGCATACAAATGGTCGCTCCGTACCGAGGTGCCCAGGGTCCTGTTAGAAAATGATTTCCGGCCCTGGCAGTTTAGCAAACACACAGCCCGCGGGGGGGGGGGGGGGGGGGGGGGGGGTCCCGCTCTACATTACTCACTTCCTGCTCACGTACGCGAGATGAAAAACAAACGAGCAGAAGATCGGGTTGTTGCTACGACGGCTTTTTGCTGTAATTGATTTGTTTAAATGACCCCCCCCACCCACCCCCAACCCCCCCGCTACTCCACAATTAAATTCTGAACGAGGCCACGTTTCTGTGCTGCCCTTTTCCTTCCCAGCATGCATCGGCGAATGCACTTTCTAATTAAGAGCATTTGTCCGTGCGCGGTATGATTCTGGTGACGGGGACTGATTATTCACCCACACACCTCCCGTGTCTTTGTGCCACTGTGCCGGTTCGAAACCGAAGTCTTAATCAGCTGCTGTGTGGCGCCGCGGGACATGGGAGGAAGTTTTATTTTTGTGGAATACTAATTCCTCTGAGAGAGATTGTGTTGAAAAGCTTAAAAAAAACAGAAAAAAACTGTTTTGTCAATCATCTGTTGGTCTGAGCGATAGCCGGTTCCACAAAAACACAATTTTCTGCCAAATTTCCAACGGCTTTGGTTATTTTCTTTTTTGGTTTTAAGAGATTGGGTGTTTCTCTCCAGGACACACGTTGGTGTTCTTGTGCTTTCATGCATCAGTCCAGGATTAAGGATATTATCCACACACAGTTTCACTTTTTACACCAACTTCCCTGTTTAATATGGTCTCTCTATTCTCTAAAGCTAATTTCAGACCTGCACTGAGCTCCAGACATTTTCAGAAAGACACTGAAGAAGACACAAACTTAAAAGACTACAGACATTTTCATGGATGTGTTTTCACTACATTATTTTCTTGTAGATTGAAAATTTGTCTTTATAAAGTTGTGATATTCTTTTTGCTTTTTACCTTTGAATTGCATTGGCTGCATCGTGCAACTACCTGAATTCTAAATAAATGTCCCTTGTGGTCCCTTCTATACAAAAGTGAAATATTGTCATAGTTATTATTTATGTTTATGACTGAAACGAGCTCTGCGCCGCTTTTGTTTTTCTTATTGATTCCTATAACTGGCAGATTTCCGGCGGGTGGGAGCC